>NW_016157178.1:148999-177541 GCF_001687245.7 Rhagoletis zephyria
AAATTGCAAATATCTCAAAAACGGTACCATAAAATTAAAAATAACCTTGATTTTCGGAATCAGGGGGTGATTTTACATACGAATTTCATAACGGCGTCTCTGGTAAATTTTGGCCGTCGACCAGTGTAATTAATTACAATTGAAAAAGAAACACTTTCTGTAATGGGTTCAGCGCCAAATGCAACTAAACTGATAAGCCGATATCGCGCCCATTCCCGTATTTTTTTGGAAATGTATCGTTCGTGAAGGGGGGTGAGTAAATAATGTAAAATTTGGTACTTATGACTTTTACTATTCCCTCTCTAAGTCAAACCGGTTTTTTTTACCAACTGTCACCATGACTTTTTTTATACCTGCCTCCATATAGTCGAAACACTGTGCGTCGGTTTGAAAGCGGCAGAAATGTAAGATTTGTATTCTTTTCATATTTATAAAAAATTTTTATTATTTAACCCCGTTTTCTTTCGTAGCACTTCGAAGAGGAGTGGTATTAAAAGGTATGAATTTTACTTAATTTGAATTAATTTTAATAGATCTCTTTGAAGATACTTTTACGACTGTGAAGAAAATGTCCGCCAACGAAACGACATACAATTTCACTGGAAAAAAATTAATCTTAATTAATCAATCGATCTTTTCGGCGAAAGTGGACAACCTAAAGGGACCACTAGTGGACACAAAGTGAACCACTATTAAAAGTTTAAGAGTTTTGTTATATAGAACTAGTTCTACCCTGTATCTGTAAGATTCAACATCTGAATTTTTTTGTTAAAAGGAGATAATAAATAAAAAACATGTTTTTTATTAATACATATACATATATGTAAATGTATGTATAATTAGAGACACTATTTCTTTATGACTTCTGATCATTTATTTTTTCTTTATTTATTTATAATTTACTTTTTACAAAAATTTTGTTTATACTACAACCAACCATTATACAAACAAGAAGGCAGTTTCAATAAACAACTTTTTGATTAAAAAGCAGATTTTTGACAATTGCTCAATTGTGAAAAATTGGAAGCGGCGTTACCCAACTGTAAGTTTTTTGGTGAGGGAGATTTTATATCCTAAGTTTGGGATTATAAAGAAAATAGTTGTATTAATATATATCTTTTAAAAATAATCAATATCTTATCTTAAAAACGTTTAAATTTTACATTAAATTCGATAACAACTTGCTAAGTTATTATTTTAATATTAAAACAATTTTAGTGAACATATTTTAAAATTTTTTTAGTGTCCTCATCGTCTATAGTGTCTATATTGGATACGATGATTCAGATGTAATTCAGACACTGAAATTACACGTTTCGATGTGTTATGTAATACTTATTGTCTTTGTCCATTTAACAGCAAATGGAATTTACTTTAGGACCCATGGGCCGTAAAATTTTTCCAGTAACACATATTGTTTTCACATGAAATTTTGACACACCCAAAATTTAAGTATAAAAAATAGATAAAAATAAATTTTGAATCAAACTGATTTGTGTAGTCCAGGGGTGTCTTTAGTAAATGTTTGGAGGCTGTTTTAATATATCCTATCTTATTATATATTTCTTAGCTTTTCTACATTCTGAGAAGTTGAGAGAATGAAGTCTAATATTCTTTTTTGGTCAACTATGATGTTTGATTTAATTTTTTGCAATCACAAATTTTCACAAGAATGGTTATAGGCTAAAACAAAACCGATATCTAAAGGGCGTGTGGAACCCCCCATACAAATCGAATTTTTCATAGTGCATATCTCTGGAAGTATTTGTGGTAGAGTCCTGGAACTTTGTATGGATATATGTATATGAAGTCAATCTCAAGCTCATGGAAAAATATGGATTTATTGGAAAATGCGGCGTGCCACCGTAGAACTTGGAATAGAGGTAAATGAAATCAATCCCAAACCTATGAAAAATGGGGGTATATGAAAACGATCTCGTAGCCATTGAAAAGAGCTAGCGGTATGAACCAAATAAACTAAAATTCTTGTGACGCATAGATACCTCTGGAAGCATTTACCTAGAATACTGAGATGAGGTATTTTTCCCACGGAAATATGTACAGAAAAACGGGCGCGACACCTTTTGGAAAGGAAAATGATCACAGGGTGTATCCCGAGAACCATTTTAAGCTAAACCTTCAGGGATTACATTCTTGCCAAGATCCATAGGCGTAAGCTGAAATTGCGTCGCAAGTTTTATGATCGGCTTAGGTAAGGTTAACCACTTAACCCCCCTTTGTTTTCGTCGCTACTGAATTCTATAAACTGTCAGCTTTCACACAATTTTAAATGTACATGTAAGAACAAAATATTTTTAAATCGACAAAAAATTAATATGAAAATTTGAAGGATTCTAGATATTGGGTATGGTAGCACGAAATGTCACAATCTGCTTAATTGTCAGGTTGTTAATATGGCGACGAAAAAGTGACAATGGAACTACCTTGTTTTTTGTATCATGCAACCAACCATGTAGACCAGTAAGTTTTATTAACAATCGCCAACTTTCAAAAAATCGACATCAAAATTTCAAACTTTTCAAACCGAATTTCTAGAAAAAACTCGGGTATACACTTGTATAGCCGATGCAATTTTAGTATCGTATTGAGCTAGGAATTCGCGTTGATTTTTGATTTTTTTTTTAGGTGGTGCTCATTTCCTTCCATATGTGTAAAAACACGTACTTTGTATGGAAGAAAATGTGTAATACCGACAGGAATTCAGGCACATTTCACTTCGATCGTCTTCGAAACACTTCGATTTTTCAAGCGCTTCGCTTCCCTTAAACATTCGCTCGCGACAACACTGATGTCTGATGACTGGAATTTAAGGCAGTCTACACACGGGTCATATAGCTTTATACGCGATAAAATTTTTTATGTAGCACCGATTCGTCTACGCATCAAGATCTGCACACGAAGCGAGTTCAAAGCGTCAAAGTATGAGGCGCAAAAATGTTAAGTGATGAAAAATTATTATTTCTTTAATAAATTTTAAGTTATTTTTCAATTATTTGCACGAATTTTACTGTTTTATCTGTTTGTTTTTATGGAAAATGTAAACAAATGGAAAATTGTAAACAAACTTTTTCTTCTTACTCTTTTCTAAGCGGACGCACAGTGGGGTAATTGACGTCGATATTGTGTATTAATTCAAAAAATGAATTTCAAAATACAAAGAAGGGTTTAGTATCAAATGAAAGTAGCTAAAATTCTACATCACTATGTAATCAAATATAATATAACCTCGTTGGTGAAATATTCATGAAACTCTCGATGAAGAACATAACCAAACATAAAAAGTGAAAACTAAGTACAAAACATACAAGAAAGTAATATTGTTATTTTCCACGATCGTTGGTTGCTCAATTACTGTTTTTTTTTTGTATACCCTACATACGGCATAACTATTAGGTATATACGTATATTATCAAAAGTAGGCTAAATACTGTTTGGTTTCAAAGGCGAAACTTTTAGTACTTGCATGTATCAAAGAAAGTATGTATACATTTATGTACATATCTGCTCAGACTTATAAAATTAAATTTGGGTTTATTAAATTTTACAATAATAGCTTAGAATTATGATGTATTGTGGAACGATTTTCCGTCATCCCTTGTCAAATTAATATATAGTCACAAACGCGGCAGAGCTTATAGAAAAGATGACACCCCTACATATCACTAATAATACTAAATTGGTATCATTTGACATAAAGGATCTTTACCCGTCAATACCAACAACAGAGACAATGGATATTTTATTAAGAATATTACTCGGCAAAACGGAAAAGAAAATCGCAAAAGAAATTATCAATACTTTAAAGCAGGGATGGGCAGATTTTTGGCTCTTAAAGCAGTCAAAGAGGCAGCAAGTGCTACGCAAGAGGTAAAGCAGTTCTCAGGGTGAAGAGGGTGTTAAAAATACATTACAATCATCATACATCCCCACTTTCATGATCTTCATCGCACAGCAGCTGCGGAAATACTAACAGTCAACAGCAAATTCAGCATCTCTCAAAAACGAAAATAATTATCATATCTACATGAGCCGTGATGGACACTACGGTCGGTGTTATGCAGACAAACTTTTGTTTGCCAAATTAAATGGCGGCTGCTTAGTTTGCTCGGAGGTGGTTATGCCGAGTTTGGCACAGGGTTGCACGTTCATTATGGTTTTCACGGCTATTGCCAACACGAAATGAGAATTTCAGATGTACATAACGCGCACAATTAATATATTTTTTATGATGTCGTATAGGCAATTAACTGTGCCCTAATCTTTGAAGCTCCTACAGCATAAATTCAGTTCTCTGGCTTTCAGTATCACGACAATTTTATGTGTATAGCAACAATTGTCAAAAATTTTTTGTATATGACAACACCGAATTTGCTGCAGTTTGACCAAACAAAATTAGTTTGCTGTGAGAGTCGCCAAACTCGCTCTCTCCGAGTTTGCTGCAACAACAATTGCACGCAGTTTGCCAAACAAAATTTCTGCATAACGCCGACCTACCACAAACAAGCACGAGCTAAAAGTGAGCAATTGTTAGTGTGCCTAATTCAGTTTCATCCTCAGGGTTGCCACAACAATTTTTTTAATTTTTTACCAAAACTAAAAAAATGATCATCCTCAGAATTTTTATTTTTATTTTTATGTAGATATTTTTTTTTGGCGGCGACCGAGCTTAGATTTTTCGAGCGACAGATAAGGTTTTTCCTCTTTTTTGTGACAAACCCCAAGTTTGCATAAATATTGCAAAAAATCTTACTTAATATTATAAATGTGAAAGTTTGTATGTTTGGATGTTTGGGAAATCATCACGCGGAAACGACTGAACGGAATTGCATGAAATTTTGTACGCAGATAGCTTATGGGCCAGATTCGTTAATAGGCTATTTTTTTTTAAGAGTTGCCACCTGTTAAAAAAGTTTAATTTATTTAATATGCGGGAACGACTGAATGGATTTGCATGAAAATTTGCACACAGATAGCTTATGACCTACAGTGGAAAATAGGCATACTATTTTAAGAGTTATCACGTATTAGGAAAGTTTAATTAAATTAATACGCGTAAAGGACTGAACTGATTTGCATGAAAGTTTGCACACATATTTTATGACCTAGACTGGAAAAAAGGCTACTTTTTTAAGAATTGCCACCTGTTTGAAAATGAAATTTTGGTTTATGACCTGGATTGAAAAACAGGCTACTTCGTTAACCGGTTTTCCGATCAGAACGAAATTTAGTACACTTACTACAGATTTCGGAAGGATGGTCTTAGACTGAAAGTAAGTCCGATAACTCAAGGCCCCTCCCATACAAATTGGTATTTTCATATTACATACATATCTCTGGATGTATTTGTGGGAGAGAACTGAAACTTTGTATAGTGATATCTATGTGAAATTAATGATGGCATTAATCGATTGATGTTTTAATCAGTTAGTTAATACGATTAAGTTCAATCTCATTACAGTTAATCATGATTAATTTTAATCTGACTAAATAGTTAATCGTGACCGCGATTAAAAAATTAATTTTTAATCATTAACTCTTAATTTGATCAAGTAGGTTTGGTGATTAATTAAGTTATGCTGGAATTTCCCTGTGCACACAAAGCAAGTTAATCCGGAATGGCTAAGTCGGGTTTCCTCATCCATCTAAGCAATTTGGTGTGCATTTTCATTAAGATATATACCAACAAACGTTTTACAAACTAGGTTTGTAAAAGTTCCCAGTTTATGTATTACTAATAACAATAATTATAATTTTTTATATTATGTGCTTTTTATAGGCGTAAAACACAAAATAATTACTATAACTGGTGTTTGGTTTCAAACTCGGACAAACTAGACAAATTAATCAGATTTTATTTTTAATTGGATTAACGATTAATATTTTAAATTAATTAAATGTAATCGCAGCCAGCGATTAACGATTCAAAAAATGTTATCATTAATCGTACAGTTGATTACGGCTAATTAATTTTAATCGTCAAACGCGATTAACATTTTGATCGGTAATTTTTAAACGTTAATCAGATTAACATTTTTCCAACACTGTGTGAAATCATGTTCATATTGACGGAGAAAAACGGACGTTTTTGGAAAAGAGGCGTAGCACCTCCCATACTGACTGAAAGTTTCATATTGCATATCCCTTCAAATGTTTGGGGTAAAGTACTCAAGGTTGGTATGGAAATACATATGTATGATGTATGTGAAACTAATACTATACTCATGGAGAAAAATGAGAGTTATTGGAAAAGGTGATGTGGCAACTCCCATGCAAATTGATTTTTGTATGCTGATATCTCTGGAGGTGTTTATTGCAGAGGACGGGAACTTGGCACCGAGATGTGTATACAAAATTAATTCCATACTCATGGAGAAAAATTTGCGTTATTCGAAAAGGGGCATGGTACCTCCCGTACAAATTTACTTTTATACTGCATATCTCTAGAGGTGTTCATGGTAGAGTACTGGACTTGTTACTGGGATATGTAAAATCAATTCTAAATTCATGAAAGAAGATTAGGGCTATAAGAAAAAGGGGCGTGGCACTTTCTGTGCAAATTGACTTTTTCTTGCCACATATCCCTGGAAGTGTTTGTGGAAGAATACTGGAACTTGGTATGGAGTTGTGTATACAAAATGTTTCAATTGCTCATGGAAAAAATGTGAGTTATTAAAAAAGGAGGCATGTCGCCTCCCATACATACTAAAAATTTCTTAATACATATCTCTGGAAGGATAGAAAATCTTTGGAAGTATTTTAAATTTGTTATGGAGATTTATTTTATAAGTGCCATACTGATAGAAAAAATTTCATTTAAGGGAAAAGGGAGAGCCGGGTTCGGCCTTATAATCTAAAGCTCTCTTGAGGCATTTTCTACAGTAATGAGAAGTGGTATTTTATCAAGGCCAGGTTACTAAATTTGAGTTGGAAATATTAGAACCCGCCGTGGTACCTCCAAGAAGGTTACATGTTTACGCGTCGTATACCTGAAACCATTTTAAGGTAAACTTAGAGGGATTGATATCTTTCGTATGCCTAGCGCGCAGACTAGATTTTATAATTTCATAGTTTTAAACGGCCTAAATACCTTAACTCGCTTAAAATATAACGAGCTATAACGAAATGGGCACAGAAATAAAATCTAACATCATTAAATTATTTTTTATATTTGTATAAAAGCGCGCGGTGAAACCCGCGGGTATAAGCTAGTAAGTTAATATTTTAACATACATATGTATGTCATTTTATTCATAATGAAAATACATACGAGCATATTTTGAACGGAAATCTAATTTTACAATTATGTAAAATATTCATACACAGGTTTATATGTATAAATATTTGAAACATTAATTTAGCTTTGAATTCAACTTTTTTGTAAAATAGATTTTGCATTATTTGGGTGATTTATTAACCGGTAAATTAAATTACGTTTAACAGTACAAAATATCTTTTTAAAAGAGAGTTTAATTTAAAAATTTGTAAATCTTTATTTTTACAAATTATATGAAAAATACGTAGCTGAACTGGGTCGCAAAGGAGATCTATTATTACCGAATTTAAAAATTGTGGCTACTCTCGTATGATCTCTCTCTCTCTCTCTCGGCTCTGCTGCCGCTCTTCGTATACCTGTGAAGCATGAGCGAACGAGTGCAGTTCTGCCACAGCTTTAAATATTTAAAAATTATTTCAGGTTTTAACTATATCGGAGTAATTTTAGTTCAGAAAAAAGCACTAAAAAAGGCACTAGGCACTAAATAACTTTTTTTGGCGTTTTAGTTTTCAAAAAGCACTAAATCTAGTGCTTAAAGCACGAAGTTGGCAACTATGCATGTATGCATATGTTATCATTCTCTTTTAATGTTTGCATTAGTAATAGGTGCAATCGCGTATTCCTCGGACTAAAACTTGTAAAACTGTCAAAAAATAAAAATTCGCTCAGAGCAAGAGAGTAACTTTGAAAAGTACGGGATCGCTTTCTAGTAAAAGATGGTAACTTCTGTCAACTTCAACATAACCTGAAAATTTTGTTTGTAAATTTTTGCTTATTTTGTATGTAAACACACTCAGCTCGCACATGTAAACAACCAAAAGTACTTTCAAATTCATAAGAATCCACTTAAACAAGTAACTAAATACTTTTCAACATGCATTAGCAGAGTGCCAAGTTGCCAAGCACACTACAGCTGATCGTTTGACACATTTACCAGAATTTACCAGCAAAAAATTCTCGGACTAAAACTGGTAACTTCTGACAGAGAGAGAAACGTAGTTACTCTCATTTTGTCCTCTCAATAGTCAGAGAACCGAGTACGGGATAGATTTCCTGTAAAATCTGACTGATTCTGACTATTTCTGACTAGTCCGGACTCGTACGGGATCGCAACTAATGAGAGTCGGAGTACAATCTGTTTTATTACGCTCTTCTTCCCCCTTCATGCTGGCTCTTGATGCCCCCCTCATCAAGCTCCTAAATGAGCCAAGCCGGCTCCTCAGTGCAAAAGGCACCTGGGAGCCAATTTGCCCATCTCTGCTTTAAAGCCTACGATAAACCAAAATTATTTCCGATTTAACAACAAAATATACAGATAAATAAATGGACTAGGAATGGGTAACCCAACATCGGCTATACTCGTGGAGTTGTTCATGCAAAGCCTAGAGGAGGAATATATGGAGCATCTCACAACCAATTTAGGGGTCAGCTTCTACGCTAGATATGTAGACGACATAACATGTATAATAACGGGGGACAAAGAGGAGCAGATATTAGACTACCTTAATGAACAACACAAAAATATAGCATTCACGATGGATAAGGAAGACAAAGGAAAACTCAACTATTTGGATCTAACGATTAAAATAAACAAGACCACCAACGGACTGGAATACGCGATATACAGAAAGCCCACAGCGACCGACACAGTAATACATGAAACCTCTAACCACCCGCAGCAACACAAAAACGCAGCATTTAGACAATTATTAACTAGACTTGAGCGAACCCCATTAACGAAGGAAGCACACAGGAGAGAGCTAGACACAATATATGCTATTGCCAAAAACAATGGATACAAAAAAGATCAGGTGGACAAAATTAGAAAGGACTCGAAACGAAAAAGTAGGGACAAGAAAGAAAACAACGATACAGCTTGGGCAGTGTTAACTTTCACGGGTAAAATGACATACAAACTGGCCAACGTTTTTCAAAAATTCAACATTCGCACATCGTTCAGAACCAGGAACAACGGTGGAAGGATACTGAACAACAGCACAAACGAAGAGGACACTCTAGATAAGCAGGGTGTATACAAATTAACGTGTGAATGCAAGTGTAGCTACATAGGGCAAATTGGCCGTAAGATTACAACAAGATTCCGCGGACATATAAGAGACTTCAATAAGAGGACACAAAAACCAAGCGTCACACCAGAATCAAACTTCGCAAATCATATGTTCGAAAATAAATGTACACCAATAAAAATTAATAAGGCAGCTAAACTCCTCCACGTACAGCATAAAGGACGGCGTTTGAACATATTGGAAAACATGGAGATATACAAGCAGAAAACATTACAAGGGAGAATTATAAACGAACAAACAAACACCGTATCCGATGTAATATTCGAACCCCTCAAGATGCTGTACGAAAAATATGAGAAGACCCCTGGAAAAAACGACACGCGAAGATACATATCCACGCCGCAGAAACCAAGAAAATGAAAATAACGGGTTTCTATCTGCTGGCTAATCTTTGTTATTGTTTATAGTGTTGCTATTTTTATGCATAAATATCACGTGCAGTGAATGGAAATAATGATAGTGATGATATTTTTAACTAATATGGTTACGAGTAGACGGGGACACGGAGACTTTAAAGGCCTAATAATATGATTATTTTCTTTATAGGAAATAATGAAAAACTCTAGCTGCGATCAATTGAATGATAGATTTAACGTTTTAACGGGACAAATGAGAGATCGCATCAGGCCATCTGATGAAATTTTAAAAGAATTTAATGAAAAGATGAGATATTTTATCTCTGAGTTCAAAATTCCTTGGAATAGGTCCCGTAGTCACGAAGAACGTTTTTTTGAAGCAAACAAAAGTTGGCTACAGGTTTTCCGTGTTCAAAAAAAAATAAATAAACATCAGTTGTCTGAAGAAGCGCATAAAAGATTTTAAGAGCTGCAGAGAAAATTTTTCTCGCAAGTGCAACAGAAAAAATAAGACTGAAGATATATTCAATAGACTTTTGATTAGTTCCGACCCTGTTGTATCAAGTATGAGAAAACTACCAAAAAAAAAATGCAGGATTTGCCGAAAGAAGCACAACAGTTGTTAATTATGAAGCCTTATATCGATGATGAAGATGTTGATATTGATGACAATTACGCAAGCGAAGATGATGATTATTTTTATTAAAGGTTATACATATATTCTAAATTACTTTCTAGGCTTAACAAAAACATGTAGATAATTGTTGAAGAGAAAATTTGTACAATTCGTATTCGTTATCATATAAAGAATTACCTTCAACAATTATAATTGAGCTTGAGGCCGTTTTTAATGAAAAACTTATTGTGGAAAAGCAACAACAATTTGAAAAAATGGTAGAAGTGATAGCTATTTCGGAAATCATCACATTTCCTCATCAGACTTCTTTCAGTAGGATTCGAACCGACGATCCCACTGACTCAGCCAGTTGCCTACGCACTGTGCTAAGTTCGCCTTGTGAATTCGTGTTGTTTTTTTCCACTATTTTATTTGTTAAAAAGAAATAAAGAATTACCTAAAAAAGTGATGTGGGTGATGTTGATGATGAAAAAAGAAATGAAGATAATGATAAAGATAATTATTATAATGATATTTAGAAGTGCCGTTTAACTTGTAATAAATGATGATTAGGATTTTAACAAATTATCATTAATAATAAAAATTATTTATGGGAGAAACAACTAAATTTTAACTTTTCTCGCTCTTTGGTGACGCCATAAAAATCTACATAAAAAAAATTCTCACTAAACTATTTTCCGATTTGTCTTTTTTTTACTTCATTTGGTGCTAGTTATACAAACACATCAAAATATTTTACATTAAATGTACGTATGAATTGATCTCCACTTCAGGGTCGATTACCCCACTGTGGGACGTACGCCTAGCTACCAACACTGCTGTACGCCAGATGATTTGCAGCTAGCTTGTTTTGACGAATTCGTGAAGCTGACGACTCGTCTGCAGCTCTCCATTTAAATACATGTGTTCGGCATCAAAGCGTACAACTTTCGTATATAGCATCTAATACTTACGCGTCTAAATCCATACGTCCCGTGTGCAGACTGCCTAAGTGTGATCAGTCCAATCCACAAGAAAGGCGACCCGCTATTCGGGACAACAACCTTGGGCTTGACCTTCTAAGCATAGGTTACAAGCAGCGTTGCCATTTTGGTTAAATTTAAGCAAAATTGATTAAGTTTTTCCTGCCTGTTAAAATGTTAAACTTTTCTTCGTTTTGTTAAATTTGTTTATTAAAATAGTCAAAAAGGATAATTTTCCTCAAAAATTCATAGTCAGAAGAGTTACTATTTCAATAAATTTTTCATATTTATTTTAGGAAGACTGTCATCCATATCCCTCTACGCAATTCCCGCTCTGCGGTCGAGTGTACTTCTGCCATGAAATCGCTTCTCATAAAAACCATTTGCCGTTCAGAGACGACCTAGAACTCTAGGTCGCTTCATTTGCGTGACAAGATCAACACGCACATTATGGATATCATGATACCAAACTCGTCTTCTGCATGCATTCAAAAAATTAGCGAAAGGGCAGATAACTAAGTATTATAGGAGTATGTGTTGAAAGTAGAGCTGTAAAACTATCGATGGTACTATCGATAATATCGAATGGTTTTCCTTTTTTGCACTATCGAGGAAATGTTTGAGGAAATATACATATTGTTTAAGTATATTATATGTACTACTGCATTTTTTTATTTTTGAAAATGGGAATTTGGCAACATTGATTTGCTTGCACCTCACTGTTCTTTTTACCTATTTCCGGGTTTTACACGGTTCAAGTATTGAATTCAATTCTTCTTGCTAGTGGAAGAGAGGGGTTGAGAAGAAAAGGCAAGAGTTAATGTTTCTTGCTTTGCTTTTGACATTTTCGTTGTTTCCCATTTAATGAACCAAAAGCTTGAATTCAACAAAATTGAAGCGTGTAAAAGCAAATAGAAAAAACAAAAGAGAATGAACCAGAATTGCTTTAAGTACTTGAATCATGTAAATCGGGTGTAATTAAATTTGAAAACAAGTAATTTTTAAGAAAAAAAGAAAACCGACTTCAATTCTCATATAAAAATTTAGGAGTACCGTTAATTTTTTCATGATCCAATGATCGGATCTAAAGGTTAGTATGAGACCACCTGTAAGATACTACCTTTCCGATGCAAAAAGAAGTATCTAAATCGGTTGACGTGGTCCAAAGTTATCGGGAAACATACCTAAAAAAAAAAATATTCCGACAAATTGATAACCTCCTCCTTTTTTTGAAGTCGGTTAAAACCTAGTTTGAATATCTTTTTGGAACCTTATTATGGTGTTAGTCCTTCTGAGTCGATGGAAGAAACTATTGATATAAGCCAGGGTTTGTCAAATTTTGGGGATGCTTTTATTTCCTTTTGATACTTTGAATGGATAAATATTCGTGTAGAAGGGGGGCGGGGGGGGGTACGGTTCGGCTATTTGTACAATGATTTGAGTTCTTATAGCATACACTTGAAATCTGGCCTTTTCCGTAAATTTTGGAGTGAGTTCTATGCAAAAATACTGTGGTGTAGCCGAAGTTGACTGATGAAAGTTTTTTGTAATACGTTTGGGAATATTCGTATATTATCAGTTTAAAATATTTAAAAAATCGAAGAGAAAGAACAAAGTTACTGAAAATCGCTAACTAAACAAAACTAAAAAGTTTATATAAATAGCTTCGTCAACGCATTTTAAAATTATCCGATACTATCGATAGTTTCAATGCAAACTATCGAAAACATTGAATGGGATGAATATCGATAGTTTTACAGCTCTACACTGAGGGAAAAAAATATTAAAATCAAATAGAAACGTAATTGATCTTACTATAAACGTCAACGAAAGTACTTTATAATGGTAAATATTCAATTCAATTCCGCGCATATTAAAATGACCGCGTTCGTTCTGAAAAAGCATCCGTGAAGTGAATAATCAAGACGAAAACTAAAAAAAAAAATATATTTAACTTGCATGTTGCCTGACCTGTATATCAACAAATTGTGGCATGCATCTTTACACCCAGGCATATAAATTTGCTTTCAAATGTTGAATATCCATCAACACCACAGCACGCGATTTGTACGGATAAACATGTACTATGTATGAATGTGTGTGTTGTCACCGCTCTCAGAGCGGCGCTCTGCATGCTTGGGGTGCGTATGTACACTCATATATATACTCAGATGTGAACAGTCAAATACGTACGTAATAAATTTTGTATGAAAATATTATTTTTAAATTCTTGTTAATCACATATAAAGTATTCATTTTTACTATGCATTATTTCCCTCAGTGTGGCCTGAAAGAATGTGTAATAGTTTTCAAATTTAGCAATTGTTAGGCCTTACTTAAGTAATCTGCACTTAAATGGCCAATATCGGCTATTTAAATATGAGATATGCAACCCAGTTTTTATACCAGACAACCGGGATTGATTGGCAGGTTGTTTAATCAATCCCACAAAATCCCACCAAAAAACAATCAGCTGTTCAGCAGAAAATGTAAACAAACAAGCAAATGCAACAACNTTTGGGAATATTCGTATATTATCAGTTTAAAATATTTAAAAAATCGAAGAGAAAGAACAAAGTTACTGAAAATCGCTAACTAAACAAAACTAAAAAGTTTATATAAATAGCTTCGTCAACGCATTTTAAAATTATCCGATACTATCGATAGTTTCAATGCAAACTATCGAAAACATTGAATGGGATGAATATCGATAGTTTTACAGCTCTACACTGAGGGAAAAAAATATTAAAATCAAATAGAAACGTAATTGATCTTACTATAAACGTCAACGAAAGTACTTTATAATGGTAAATATTCAATTCAATTCCGCGCATATTAAAATGACCGCGTTCGTTCTGAAAAAGCATCCGTGAAGTGAATAATCAAGACGAAAACTAAAAAAAAAAATATATTTAACTTGCATGTTGCCTGACCTGTATATCAACAAATTGTGGCATGCATCTTTACACCCAGGCATATAAATTTGCTTTCAAATGTTGAATATCCATCAACACCACAGCACGCGATTTGTACGGATAAACATGTACTATGTATGAATGTGTGTGTTGTCACCGCTCTCAGAGCGGCGCTCTGCATGCTTGGGGTGCGTATGTACACTCATATATATACTCAGATGTGAACAGTCAAATACGTACGTAATAAATTTTGTATGAAAATATTATTTTTAAATTCTTGTTAATCACATATAAAGTATTCATTTTTACTATGCATTATTTCCCTCAGTGTGGCCTGAAAGAATGTGTAATAGTTTTCAAATTTAGCAATTGTTAGGCCTTACTTAAGTAATCTGCACTTAAATGGCCAATATCGGCTATTTAAATATGAGATATGCAACCCAGTTTTTATACCAGACAACCGGGATTGATTGGCAGGTTGTTTAATCAATCCCACAAAATCCCACCAAAAAACAATCAGCTGTTCAGCAGAAAATGTAAACAAACAAGCAAATGCAACAACAATTTCATGGAACAAGCAGCAGTGCTGCCAATTGTTTGGCATATTTAAATAATGTTGATCTGAAACCCAACGAAAGCTAAATGGCATTTAAACAACAAACCACAATTAAACTTAAAACCCATTTAAATATTAATTTGAAATTGGACCTAAGACTATAAAATCCTTACTTTTGACGACAAAACTCAGCCTTAGAGAGCTTTTACTTACTTACTTGCTTACTTTTTATTTCTATAACTAATTTACCAAGCTCAGGAAGAAACACAGTAATTCCAAGCATTTTTCATTTTATTAAGACCCGTTAAATAAGTTGCTTAATTTTAACGGGATTTGTTAAACTTTTTGAAAGATTTTATTGAACTTTATTTTCGGGCGCGGCAACACTGATTACAAGGGCTTATTTAGCTTGAAATTGATTGGGCCTTATCAAGGTGGCTTCAGATCTACAAACCCCAGCATAGACAATGTAGCATACGCCAAATATAGAAGAAGGCTATGTTGAATATGGTCGACGACGTTTAAAAGACCGCATAATTTCTGGCGTATCGGGAAATACAAGGGTTACCACAGTTCTGCTTTCTCGTAATTTGATGGAGAAGCAAAGCGCATCATCAGACGCATCCGATGTCACTGTTGTTAGTATAAAGTTTGAAAAAGTCCTCGTTCATTTAGGAACCAGCATTAACACCAGTAATAATGTCAGCCTTGAAATCCAAAGGAGAATCACTCCTGCCAACAAGTGCTACTTTGGAATGAGTAGGAAATTCAGGAGTAAAGTGCTCTCTCGACGTACGAAAACCACACTCTCATTGCATGATGAGTGAGATTTCGCGGAAGACTTACGGGGCTTTACGCGTTGGCGACGGCGAGTACCGCAGACGATTGAACGATGCGCTGCTTGAGCTTTACAACGATATAAACATAGTGCAACGAATTAAAATACTACGGCTCCGCTGGCTTGGTGATGTCGTTCGTGTGGCCTCCGACGCTCCAGCTCTAAAAGTATTTAACTCGGAACTCGCTGGTGGTGGCAGAGGAAGAGGGAGGTCCCCACTGCGATGGAAAAACAAAGTGGAGAAGGACTTGGCTTTATTTGGCATTTCCAATTGGCGTCAGTTTGCGCAGAAGAGAAACGACTGGCGTGCTTTGTTGAACTCGGCCAAAATCGTCAGACAAATCAACTTTAACGGGTGGTAATAACGTCATTTTAAGCCTATGGGGCGACCAATAAAAGTTATATACTTATGTATTACAAACACGATGACCATTCCTACCGATTTTGGCGGGACAGTACCGATTTTGAGAAAATTGTCCCGCTGATTATTTTTTAAAAGTCGGGACTTAGTATAAGTGTCCCGATTTTTCATATTTGTACCCATTAAATCTTGATTTTCAGTGTTTTCTTTAATTATTTAATAAGACTCTCCCTGTATTCTGGCCCAAAAATAACTTTTTGTACAAACGTTTCAGCACTTTCGTTATCACAAAAGGCATAGATTATAAGGGAGCCATAAATATAGCCTGCATAGCATACAATATTGTGAAGATGGAAGTCAGGAGGATACATCCGACATTTGCAGCCCGATGTAATTCTCAAAAAAGAATTATTGCACCGCAATAAAAAACTAAATATAACTGAAAGACCTCTCAACTGGTGCAGCGTCAATCGAAAAGAATTTACAATTTTGTCAAGTTTCAAGTTTTTCAAGTTTGTCGCCTCGAGCGAGTAGTTATTTAGTGGCGCAGGTTTGATTTACGACCCTTTAAAAACTTTTTATTGAATACAATGTTCCAATTTTTAAAATCAAATACTCAAAAAGAACATTATTAAAAATTACTAACCTTTCCATTTTTATTTAACTAAATCACCTAATTTACTCACCTAAATTATTTCTTAACAAGTAAAAAAGTCTAAGTTCGGGCGGAGCCGAACATTAAATATCCGGCGCAAGTATTCAATATAGTTTTTTCACCTTTCCGAAGACTACCGCTACCTCTATTTCAAACACCTTCGATAGAACGTTCAGTTAGATATAATGAGATAAACTTATATAGATATATGTGGGCGGCACCACGCCCATTTTCCAAAATTCCATAATAATGTTACTTCTTTTCAAGGGATTGTTGTTAGTATTAATTTTGGGTAAAATTAGCTTCCTTAAATTTCTAAATATCAAAGTTTCAAGCATTTCTGAAATTTACCGTTATAGAAAAGTGGGCGTATTTTAGTCAGATTTCAAAACTTTCATCGTTTTGCCTTTATGTGGCCACCACAATAATCATACCGAGTTTGGTACACATTGATAGAGCGGTTACCGAGATACACATATGTGGTTATAAGTCGGCGGGGTCACGCCCATTTTCCACCCTTTTATTATAAGCCTATTTTTTGTTAAAGAATTATTGCAAAAATCAATTTTGAATAAATTAGCTTCAGTATTTACTGATTTATAGAAGTTTTCGTATTTCGCTAAATTACAGTTATATGGGATGTGGGCATGTTTATTATCCGATTTTCTAAATTTTAAGCCGTTTGGTATGTTTTATGTGCCAAGTTTGGGAGAAATTGGTGGAGCGGTTCCCAAGATATACACATGCAATCATAAGTGGGCGTGGCTACGCCCATTTTCCAAAAATTTATAATATTCTTATTTTTCGTCTAAAACTTATTGTAAATATCAATTTTGAGTGAATCATTTTCAGTTGTTACTAAAATATCGCAGTTTTTGTATTTCTGAAAATTACCGTTATATGGGAGTTGGGCTTGGTTATCGTCCGATTTTGCCCATTTTCAATACCATCTGTCCAACGCTCAAAAGAAGTACGCATACCAAATTATTCATCATTAAGATATCTCAATTTGTGCTCGAGTTATCGGGTGCACAGACGGACGGACGGACGGACAGGCAGTCACCGCTTAATCGATTTATCTTTTCATTCTGATAATTTGTGTATATATTTGTCTATAACTATCTCGATTCGTTTAGGATGTTACAAACAACCGTTATGTGAACAAATTTATAATACCCTTGTGCACAAGTGCGCTCGGGTATAAAAATACTTCACATCCGCATCCGCGGATGTTAGCGTTTAAACATCCGCATTCGCATCCGCAGATGTCTAAAATTCCACATTCACAACATCCCTGCTTTAAACGACGATATGTATATTAACAGGCACGCAGCAATCTAATACACGGGTGGAGCAGGAACGCAGCACAGCAGAAGCATACAAAATCTGCAAATAAATGGTTTTTTAGGTTTTCAACAAACAAAAACCTGATTTTAACTTACTTCAACGTCTCTAATACCATGTTCTGACCGACAACGAAAACACTTTGAAAACGAGTTTTGGGATTGTGGGCTGAAGGCTGTTCACACCGGCTGTTAGTGTTTTCGTTAGCATTTCTTACATCTTTTGATTACAGTTTTGCTACACAAAAACAAAACCAAAATACTTTTCCTTCATTTTCTTTTCATTTACAACCTTTTACTTTCATTCTTATTTTATTTTGAACAGCCAATTAACAATAAATCCGAAGTGGCATATTAAAGATGATAAAATATGACTTCCACTTCGTTAAATAATCGAAAAAAACTAGTGAAGACACCGATTGGAATGAGTGGAACGTGAGTTTTCAAACTGGTTTTCGTTTGACAAATTTTACATGGGCGAAAACACAAGTTTTAGGTCGAAAACCAGTTTTAGCAACGAAAACTTGTTTTCGATGTCGGTCAGAACATGGTATAAAGCACAACGCACACACTAATGCAAAGCCGCAACAGGAACGCAACATTATAAAACACGGGTGGAGCAATACACGGGCGGAGCAGGAACCATTGTGGAAGAATACAAGTGAGATATCTTAGGGTTGACAGATAGTTGACAGGGTATTCAATATGGCGATGACAGTGTGAGCAATATGGCATCCAATATGCCAAACCACGCCGAATGACCCGAAGTTGCAAAACTACGACCCGAACGAAACGCTTCAGGAAAATCCAGGGTTGCGAAGTGGTATTTTGATGGAAAATATAAAAGCCAGGATTTTGTGCAGCAGCGAATTTTAACAAAAAAGGGTTTTGTGTTCTCAAGATTAACAGATTATTACAATCTTAACGTATCTAATTAAATATTAAAAGGAGATAAAAATTAAATTAAATTAAAATTTTAAAATATATGTACATATCTGAATATTTTTAATAAAATATATATTTTTACGAAAGACAAAAAGTGAGTAAATAAAATGGGTTAACTTAAGGGGAAATATACTTATCAGATTGAATCAGATAGCGCTTTTACGTTATAAATAAAAATAATTCCTACTTAAATTTTAAATAATTTTGCTGACGTATTTCTAAGCTGACCCTGAGATCTGTGAAATAATATATATCGTCGTTTAAAGTACAAAACCGCTTAAACTGACATTGGCTGCCAAAAATTGGATTTGCTCACACAAGCTCTTGGCTCAATCTTTATCCATTCGTCCTGAAATATACTAGCCAGAAATTCGAATGCTTTATAAAAAAATGAAACCATTTTGAAATATGAGTGTTTTTGCACTCTAGAAAATAATTTCTACAACTTCACATACGCGGTTTTGCCTCTTGCTGATACGCGGTTTTGCATTTTGTCGATACGCGGTTTTGCACTTTAAGTAGGGTGGCCAGATATTATAGTGACATAATCAGTACAGTTGGGATCAAAAATCAGTACAAAGCCATAAAAATCAGCTCATTTTTAAATGTATTTTTTATTTTTAACAATATAACAAACAAATAACAGCCCATTAATTTAACAAAAAATAACGAATAGACTTTTAAATACATATAGTATTATCAATATAAAAATTCATTACTTTAAAACAAATCAAAGGTATTACGTGTGTATGTACAGTAAAGTGGTCCAAAAATGTTTGTGAAAAAATAAGATCGGATTTTTAATGCCGCCACCCCCAAGGATTGTTCCATACCAAAAACAAATATACCCCTATTTTTTTATTTTTAAATACATTGTACAGCCGTGCTCACGAAAATAGTAGTAAAATGTATTGACAGGTATTGAAAATTATTTCTTTCCTTACTTAATTTAATTTTTTTATAAAAATATAGTTAATTCTATAAGAAAAGACAATTGAGTTAAAGCCTCAAACCTTCTAGAAAATTTATAAAAATTGAGAAAATTAAAAAAAAAATTGTAGCCCATTCAGTTTCAGTAGAAGACGAGCTCGAGTCAACAACAACATAGAACAACATTCACATTCAAAGCTACATATCGTCTTTTAACCCTGGAAGTGCTTCGCTATTTTGACCCTGTCTGCGGGCTTGTTAGACGAAACGACTAGCACCAACATTGAATTGAAATAACAAACATAAAAGAGTTAAAAGGGAAAATACATTTTATGAATTTTAGTTCTTTATAGTTTTTCAAACACATAAACAAAATATTAAATACATATTATTTTCTCTGTTACATATAATAAACAAAATGGTAAATGACTTCAGAGAGAGGTACGAAGCGAAGCACGATTTTTGTTAGTCGAATCGACTAACGAAGCACGTCCAGGGTTAAAGTACAAAACCGCGTATCGTCATTCTGCAAAACCGCGTAACTGACATTGGCTGCCAAAAATTGGATTTGCTCACACAAGCTCTTGGCTCAATCCTTATCCTTCGTCCTGAAATATGCTAGCCACAAATGCGATTGCTTTATAAATAAAGAGAACAATTTTGAAATAAGTATGAGTGTTTTTACGCTCTAGAAAATAATTTATGCAACCTCACATACGCGGTTTTGCATTATCTTGATACGCGGTTTTGCATTTTGTTGATACGCGGGTTTGTATTTTAAACGACGATATATCTTATCCAAGAGTCGGTAGTTTGCACCTTTTCCAAATTTTTAGAACTTACATTGCACCGTAGCAGTAGTCGACTTAAGTTTGACATACTGACAGCCGATTTCTTAGTGGATGTTTAATTATAATCAAAACATTATCTCTTATTGTCATCTTCTCAGTGTACTTAATATATGATTAACTCACCACCACATTTCATAAGATTTATTAATGGCGAAACCAGCTTTTCCTGTAAATCCTGTAAAACCTGCAAATCGTGAAATTGGGTTGGGTTGAATCCAAACAGTTTGTTATTTTACGAAATCCTAGGAAACGAAGCAATTGCAAGCTGACACCTTTTTAATAATGGTTTCAATCTGCTCACACGTATGAGTTGTCAAAAACCATTGTTTTGAACATGTAAACCTCAACCAAATGTCAATTACACCAATTTACAAAAGTATTTATTAAATGTAAAAATCAGTACAAAATGAGTACAAACTCAAAAAATCAGTAGATTTTGCGTACTGATTTCGGGCTCTCAAAAATCAGTACAATAGAAAAAAATCAGCACATGTACTGATTAAATCAGCGCATCTGGCCACCCTAACTTTAAGCGACGATATGTATGTGCATATAGCCGTCATCGATTCGCCAACAGTTAGCGAGTGGCGAAACGAACGAATACAATGAGGTACAACCAAACTCGCTATCGTCTTTCCGTGCTAACTAACTTTGTTGTTGCTTTCACATGCAAAATTTTTCGTTAAGCGACCGGAACTCAAACATAGCAAGCAGCGAAGTGGCGAATCGATGACGGCTTATATTGTGTTTATTATGCTCCAATTCGCTAAAGAATCCTTGCAGCAATCAGCAGCATTGGAAATTTTCGGAAAGTAGAAATAAACTAAATTCAATTTATTCAATTATTTATAAAAGAAACTGGCCTGGCTTTGAATGTACCGTTTTTCAATTTACTCCACCGCACGGCCGAAAAGCCCTTTTGATGCAGCAAACGAATATATAAACTAATTGCTTTTTCTTAAAATTTCAGACCGTTTTCTTAAATTTGTTTCAACAAATCGAGTAAAAGGTCTGAAATTCTAAGGGGCCTATTTCATAAAAGTGACTGGTGCGACAATTGTCGATTTTTCTATAAAATTTCACTGCCAGAATTGTCGGCGATATTTTTTCTGTTTCATATACGCTTGTAGGCAACTGTGAACAATTTTGGAAAACGACATTGATATTATGGAATATTGTCGACAATTGTCCAGACCATTGTCACTCTGACAAAATTGTCGCGACAATAGCGACAAAACCAAATAGCTCCGTCGGAAAGCTTTCGCAGGAAGGTTTTGTAAATTTATTTATATTTATATTTGAATATTTCTTAAAACTAAAATAATGCAAATGCAATTTTTACATATGAGTTACATATAAATTTCATATGACTGGCGACAATTTTGTCAACGACAATTTTAAACCCCGACAATGACAATTTGTCACTTTTTCAATGGAATTTCTCATGGAATTTATGAGGTGTTGACAATTATTTTTATGAAACAAGACACCCACCAAACTGTCGAAATATCACCGACAACATGGAAAATGCCTGTCGTTACAAAATTATCACTGTCGCTTTATGAAATAGCCCCTGGTGAAGTAATTAGAGTGAGAAGAAAGATTTTGAAACTGCCTTAATTGAAAAATTGCATTTAATATTTGACTATAAGGAATGTCAGAAAATAAAGCGAGAAAGCTGTTTTATTCATGATACAAAAAAGAAGGTAGCAAGGCGAATTAATATAAGGTGATAGCAGTAGTACAAAAACAAAAATTTACATATATTTTGTTTTTGCTTTGGCGGCATAAATTTTCAAAATCTGTAAGAGTGTATGTAGAAATTCAAACAAAATTTTTTAATTTGACATCAGACGCCGTGCGGCGAAACACATACACAAAATCAGCTCATCTAGTAACACCACCTTATATAAATTCGCCTTGGAAGGTAGTTTCAATAACCAACTTTTTGATTAAAAAGCAGAGTTTTGACAATTGCTCAATTGTTAAAAATTCGAAGCGGCGTTACACAATTTAAGTTTTTTGGTAGAGGGGACTTTATATCATAAATTTGGTATTATGTATAAAATAGTTTTAATAACATTAACTGCCCGATTCTGTGCACTTGATAAATACAATTTTTTTATACTCTGTAAATTTTTAATTATTTATCAAAAATTTGAATTCTAGCACAGAAATCTAAAGCTCTTTTCATGATACAAAAAAGAAGGTATTTCCATAGTCACTTTTTCGTCGCCATATTAACAACCTGACAATTAAGCAGATTGTGACATTTCGTGCTACCATTTCTAATATCTAAAATCCTTCAAATTTTTTTATTAATTTTTTGTTTATTTAAAGCAATTTGTTCTTTTAATCGAAATTTGAACAAGCAAACGGTCTTTTGTTGGGTATGGTTCGGTTATTTGTACAATGATTTTGGGCTATTGTGTCCACACGCGTAACCCAAATACAAAAATGTTAACATACGCCCGCGATCCAAGGATTAAAATTTGATTTAAAATAAAGACTTCAAATTTTCGAACACTAAATTGTTAATAAATTCGGTGTGAAATATGAACTTTTTTGTAAAGAAAAATACCGTGTAGCCGGAGTTGGGCAGATTAGGGTTATTTTTTCCAAGCGCGGCCGGAGGCCTCCAACGTGGAAAGGTATTCGCGCGTAAATCCTTTGGTTGGTTGGTTGTTTGATTGGTTAGAAAACCGTAAAAGTCCTGGCTAGATACCTTGTAAAAATAATCAGATGACAAAAAGACGCAAAAAAGTTTAAAATAATTACATATACATATGTATATGTTCACTAAAATTTAATTAATCTAAATGGGAAGTGGTCATCGGATTTAGTTAAAATATAAACATTTCTAAGATAAGATTTTAATTACTTTTAAACAGTAACCGCCCAATTCTGTGTTTTCTTGATAAATTATTTGTAAAGAAATTGTATCAAGATTTCTATCAAGTAAAAGCTCTCATCGCATTCTGTGTCAATATTTATAAAATAAAAAGCTCCACGATTTCCGCAAGAGGGGAACTGATTTCCACATGAGTGGAAATGATTTCATTGTCACATGAAAAATATGAATTTAAAAGAAAAAAAGCTCTTGACTGCCGTAGCCGAGTAGGCAGAGATGTCGGCTATAAATTCTGTGTGTCCCAGGTTCCAAATGCCGGCACATTTAGTATTTAATTGTTAGAAACACATTTTTTAATATACACAATTTATAATTTTCATATGAAATTTCAATTTGTAAACTCTTGTCAATAGCATTTTCAATCTTGATAATTTATCAAGAAAAGAGCTTTAGATTTCTGTGCTAGAATTCAAATTTTTGATAAATAATAAAAAATTTACAAATTATAAAAAAAATGTATTTATCAAGTGCACAGACGAGATTCGTCGTGGCTTTGATTGTGGGCAATCTCATATACTGCAGTGTGTTTTAATTTTGGCAGCGAACTTTCTTCCTACGAATTTCTCTGAGCGATTTGATTCTGTTTATTGTTTTTAAATGATTTAACTGGTTTAATTTTCCAACAATAATTGCACGCGATTTAACTTGTTTACAAACACGTTTTGTTCATTTAACTTGTTCAAGCTCATTTAACGTGTTTAACTTGTCAATTTCAACGTAGTATTACGCGGTTTTGCAGAACGACGATACGCGGTTTTGTACTTTAAACGATGATATAAATATTTTAGTTTTAGTTTTACAGTTGTAATTTTTTGGTATTAGTATTTCATCCGACGGTGTGGGCACTGTGACACCTCAAGCAAAATTAACTAATGTTTGTACAGATCGGTATGTACAACAAAAGTGATTGCAAAGAATGAAATCAAACGTCGTAATTGACTAAAAAATAATATCTGACTTAGTTCTCTCAACTTCACGTATGTAGAAAAGCTAAGAAATATACTTAACAAAATAAGGTATATTAAGATAGCCTCCAAAACATTTACAAATTAGTTTGATTAGAAATTTGTTTTTTTTTTGGTTAATTTTATACTTAATTTTTTGGTGTGTCAAAAAGCAAAGTATAAACAGAATCGAAAAAATAAATTTCCAATCAAACTGATTTGCGTAGATCAGGGGCGTCTTTTGTAGAAGATTTTTGAAGCTGTTTTAATATATCTTATTTATTATATTTCTTAGATTTTCTACATTATGCAAAGTTCAGAGAATGAAGTCAAATATAATTTTTTTTGTCAATTACGATGTTTGATTTTACTGTTAAAAAATTGAACTAAACAATTCTGCAGGGTGCTCGATCACTTCAATTAATTAATTACTTCAGTAGAAAATTATTTGCGACATCAATGCAGTTCCACACAGAGCAAAGGCTACCTAATGTAATATATTACGGTTTTTACTGAATAAGAAAATTAATATGACAACAAAAAGGAATCGCCTCTACCTACGTCCACGAATAATTCAATACGATGGTCTTTTACATACATTTTTCTTAGAAGTCATACTTTTTCCGTGCAGCTTACTTAGTTCAAAAATTTTCTTCGGTTTTTAGCAAAAAAAGTAGATTTAGCACTAAAAAAGAAGCTAGAAATAGAACATAAGCCAGGCACACACTCCAAACATACTTTTTCCATCTGTACACCATATGTTAAGGCCCGTCAGTGTTGCCAAGTTTTCGGCATGAGAAAACGTCCCTCTTGGTCTGAAAAAACGTCTTTTCCATGTATGCACACAGAATTGTTCTTATTATACTTTTATTGTATACAAAGGTACATATGTACGTAAGGTACATATATCAAAATGTTATTTCGGCAGATCACATTTAAAATTCATTAGTGGTATTCACCAAAGTGAGCAAGTGGCCTGGCACTCTGGCAAAACAGCAGATGAGCTCAAGCAATGACTGTTGACAACAAGTTGGTGTATACCACTATTGTAAACTGGTTTGAGATCGTTAATATAAAAATCATTTTAAACATACACTTGTGATCAACTGTTTTTCTTTTGTTTATTTAATGTTTATTATTTTTCATAAAAGCCTAGCTCATTATATAACTAACACAATATGAATCCACATTTCAAACTTTGTGCAAAAATTATAAAAAATCTGCAAAGTTTCAGCTAGATTTTCAAGTTTTTATTCAGATTTTTTATATTTTTTTTGTGAGTATGCAGTTTGATAGCCCATTAAATTCCAGGGTAATAATGTGCAAGTTTTAAGTTGCTAAAGAATCGCGTTGATTTTTAATATTTTTTTTCCTGTAGACATTTGGTTAGGTAGTCGGTTGTCGAAAATGCTAAAATACGTTCTGCTGAGAAGGAAAATAGTGCTTTGGCTTTTAATATGCAATTGCAAACATTGTAATAAGCCTTGTAACCTCAAGTGTTTACACAACCAGCCTTTAAACGCGGGATCCTTAGTTCAAGAATCAAAAAAAAAAAATGCGCGTACGCTTGGTTTGCATAATATTTAAGTCATATGTGTCCAAAGAATAAATATCTTTTGAGGCACCTGCTGCAAAAAACAAAGCTTGTAAAGACTTATTAAGAAAATAATTCAAAATCAGTTCTACTTACAAGATTTAGTAAAAAATTTGCCGAAATAGTACGCTATACATTGAATATATTGTGCATAGAGAAAAATTACTGGGAAATTAAAAAACGTCATTTTTTACACAAAAAACGTCCAAACGTCAACAGGATAAAAAAAACGTCCAAATGACGTTATAAAGGTCAACCTGGCAACGCTGAGGCCCATCCACATACAACTTTGGCGCTGCGCTGGCGCTGGCTCCGCTTTGACAGCAGCGTGAGCAACGCCCGTGCTTGCTACAATGAACGCTTAGCAGCGAATACTTTGATCCCTAAATTAACATACCAGCGGCAAATAAATCAAAATTTTATATCAATAATTGCACTAAAAACCATGATAAAAACATAGAAAGGTATAACCGTTCTCTCACTTTGTCGGCCATGATTTTTTTTTGAAGTTTGCCAACATTTTAAAATCATATAAAAGTGAAAATAAAAAATTGAAATTGTTCGAAATTGTTGTTGCTTGAGATTGAAAATGAAAATGTGTGTGTGAGTTTGTGAGTAAATTTAAAAATTAAATTGTTTGGAAACGTCAAGAATCTTAAAAGTGACTCTCAGCGGTTCTACCTTACTATATTTTTATCATGCTAAAAACTATATTACTTGTTCGCATTTGATTAAAAAGGAAAATTATTTCACATAATTTTGATTATTTGGAACAGGTGACGAACGACGCACGAGAAAAGTTGAGAGTTGGCCGTCTTTGTGTTTTGCTTTTGCGTTGGCGTGTATTCATAGTCAGCGAAGCCAAGGCCAACGCAACGCCAAAGTTGTATGTAAGCGGACCTTTAGTGTTTGCCCGAGCTTCTCCTCCGATTTGTGGCGTGCCCTTTGATGTTGTCACACAAAGGGAAGGGACCAGGGTTGCCACTGACGAAAAAAAAATACTTACCATCCGCTTGAAAAAAAATCTACCAAATCTGGAAAATATCTACCAATAACTTTTTTATGGTTATTTTAATAAAAATTATAAATATAGTTTTGTTATTTGTTTAGTTATTTCAATAAGAATTAAAATTGTTTTTAAGGAATTTTTTATTTAACTAAAACAAACAAAAGCGAAAGTGATGAAATTAAAGGCAGCAATGAAACTTCATCATTTGAAAAAACTTCATCTCGAGGTATTATAGACTCAACAGTGACTCAAAAAAGCGCTTGATGATTTTTTTGTTAATATTCACAATGTTTTTCAAGTAAAAAATATTTATATATTATTTGTTATTTTTTTGTATAAGAATATTTTTCGAGTTTTAACCAAATCCATATAAAAATCAAGGATTCAAACTATATAAAACATTTAGAAAAATTCAAAAAAATTTGGTCTAAATTTCGAATTTTTTACTCGGAATTTATAAAACAATTTAAGGTATGGAGTTTTATAGCCCATAATATTTGAGTATAGCCAAAACTGTGCAGCTAAAAATTCCCGTGGATTTTTTTAAATTCTTTTGCCGACAGTCTTTTGTGTTTTTTTTTATTTAACAATTTCTATTGACAAAAAATGGCGTTTAATTTAATTTAATATTTTTTGCGAACAATCATTTATATTTAGGCAATCAAAAGCTCCTCGGGATTTCAGTAAAATGAGTTTTGAATGGAGCACGAAATGTTCGCCTTATATCGATATATATTTATACGTATGCATGTAAGTTCAACAAAAATCTACCAAAATTAGAAAAAATTTACCTTTTTACCAACCCAAATTTTTTCTACCAATTTTGGTAATAGTTTACCAAAGCGGCAACCCTGGAAGGGACCACAGTTTGACTCCGACTCCGAACGGCGATTGCATTTTTATGAGAAGCTGGTTTTCATGGCAGAAATGCACTCGGAAGTTTTGCTATTGCGATCTCTATTAGAAAAAATTTTTTTTTTTGTATTTTTTTGAAGTTAGTCGGAAACTGGGCCTGAACTAACCACTACACCACAGATGTCGCTGGTTGTTAGTTTTTCAATGTTTTTTAATCTTCTTTATTCCTTGGGAATCATATTTTTTGTGTATGTATGTACAAACATTAGTTCTCTTACTAAACTATTTATTCAACTATTAAAAACCACCCATTCTCTTATAGTGTTCGAACCAGTCATATGTAATAAGCAGGGAACCTATAAAAACCTATAAAAAAGCAAAATAAAATAACGAAATAGGCTAGAAAAGGCACTAGGTATTGCCAAAAAAGCAAAATCAGGCACTAAAAATAGACAGAAAATACGAAGAACAATCAAAAAAACATTTATTTTAGAAATGT
>NW_016157178.1:177641-178280 GCF_001687245.7 Rhagoletis zephyria
ATCTCTTTAGCAGAAAAAAAGGCAATTTCCATGAAATCCGTTCCCTGGTAATAAGTAATCATCCGCAATCTTCTAGTACGTGGAATAAAGTTTTACGATAGGTTTAACCCCTTAACTCCCCTTTGAGTTCGCCGCTACTGAATTCGATTAACAGTCAGTTTTCAAACAATTTAAGCACATTATTCTGCATGATAAAAACCAAGGTGTATTAAACAAGGTGTGATTGACAACTCAGAGCGGCTCTCTTTTAAGGTACTATAATGTCAAAAAGTATAAACAAACGAATTAACCCTTAGTGATGCATGTATCTTATCAGCACTGATGTCCTAGGCTTTTATTATTTTTATTTTATTTATAGTTTTATTTTACTTACATTACTTACATCACATATATTTTGTCAATAAAATAAAACAAATTGTTTATAAAATCGTTTTATCAATTTTCCTGTTTTTAATTGTCCTAGTTTTATGCTTTTGCGCGTTTATTTTTATATTTCAATTTTTTATCCTAAGCATTATTCGACACTTATAAAAGTATGATTTTACATTTTTTACCAATTTTATATGTGAGCTTAACTCAAACAATTTTGAAATTAAATTTTTTTCATGTGAACTAGTTTTCCATTAAAGACCTTGCTTC
>NW_016157178.1:180467-188240 GCF_001687245.7 Rhagoletis zephyria
AAGGTATAACCGTTCTCTCAATTTGTCGGCCATGATTTTTTTTTGAAGTTTGCCAACATTTTAAAATCATATAAAAGTGAAAATAAAAAATTGAAATTGTTCGAAATTGTTGTTGCTTGAGATTGAAAATGAAAATGTGTGTGTGAGTTTGTGAGTAAATTTAAAAATTAAATTGTTTGGAAACGTCAAGAATCTTAAAAGTGACTCTCAGCGGTTCTACCTTACTATATTTTTATCATGCTAAAAACTATATTACTTGTTCGCATTTGATTAAAAAGGAAAATTATTTCACATAATTTTGATTATTTGGAACAGGTGACGAACGACGCACGAGAAAAGTTGAGAGTTGGCCCTCTTTGTGTTTTGCTTTTGCGTTGGCGTGTATTCATAGTCAGCGAAGCCAAGGCCAACGCAACGCCAAAGTTGTATGTAAGCGGACCTTTAGTGTTTGCCCGAGCTTCTCCTCCGACGAATGGTTGGGCAATGTTCGAAATTCGGGTACAATCGAATTTCAACCCCTCACTACCCATCCCTATTCCATACTTGCTTGCATGTTTAATTATTTCGGTAAGCCGAAATATTTCTGTTCGCAACGTGCATTCTAAAGAGTCGTCTGTTTGAGTTTGGGCATCAAAAAAGAATGTATCCTGATCGTGTACTAAATCCTCACTTGTATCAGTTTTTCCGTATGGCATTGGGACTGCGCATGGGTATAAACGAGCTCGTTGGAAAGTGTTTGATTTGCACATCACTTTCCTTGAAGTGGTTTTCACAAACGCGAGATGAATCACGTAGTACAACACCAAAGCTTTCTCCCATCGCTGCCGTCTTAATTCGCAACTAAGTGGTTTAAAACATCGCACTATTTTCGTGTCCTGACTTTTATTGCATCGTTTCATCTTGGTTTCCTTACATTAAATATTTAAGCAAAGTCGAACGTATTTACCTATTACCAAACTTAAATGTACTTACTTGCTCTTCTCGGCGGTTTATCTCTTAACAATTTCACGTTTATTAAGAAAATTTGCTATGCTTGAAAAATTTGTGTGTATTTTGTTTTTATTCAAATTTGAAAAAAAAACACATTTTCAAATGGGTTAACAATTCATTTCAATTTGACATTATAGCCTGTTTCTTATGAGAGCAATGTCAAAATCAATCACACTTTGTTGAATACATTTTGATAAAAACATAATAAGGTAGAACCGTTCTCTCAATTCGTCGCCATGATTTTTTTTAAGTTTGCCAGCATTTTAAAATCATATAAAACAGAAAATTAAAAAATGAAATTGTTCAAAATTGTTGTTGTTTGAGATTGGAAATGAGAAGGTGTGTGTGAGTTTGTGAGTAAATTTTAAAATTAAATGTTTGAAAACGTCAAAAATGCTAAAAGTGTCTCTCAGCGGTTCTACCTTACTATATTTTTATCATGGTATTCTGTTCCTGTTTCACGTAAAAAATCTGTCAAATTGCATATAAAATTTCCTTGTGTGAAATAAGTGTGAAATTCCACATTTCCCCAACAAAGTAGTATTCTGTTCACGCTATGAAAAAGCTTGCAACATGTTGGCAACATGAATAAGATTGCGGATGATTACTTAAGGTGTTCTTACACGATATGTATTTGCATGTGTACATGCCACTTTTTACATATGGAAATGCCAACATATTGTGTAAAGGCAAATTAGATTTGTTTCCGTACAAATCAGATGCACGAACGTACGAAATAGAAATGTTTCTATTTTCATCTGACACACGGATAGGATCATCTGAATTTAGTTTATTTCGTTTTTACAGAATGTATTTTTAAATAGTTAAATAAAGACTCTGATTTTGACAGACATACGCAATTACATATGTATTGAAAAGGTCGCATTTACAGATGCAAATACATATCGTATAAGAACACCTTTATTAAGGTCAGTATTCTATTCACAGCCGTGAAATTTTTCCAGCAACACATATTGTTTTCACATGAAATTTTGACACACCCAAAAGTGAAGTATAAAATAAATAAATAATCAAATCAAACTGATTTGTGTAGTTCAGGGGCGTCTTTAGTAAATGTTTTGGAGGCTGTTTGAATATATCCTATCTTATATATTTCTTAGCTTTTCTACATTCTGAGAAGTTGAGAGAATGAAGTCTAATATTCTTTTTTGGTCAGCTACGATTTTTCATTTCATTTTTTGCAATCATTAGTTCATTTCGCTTGAGGAGTCACAATGCAAGAATGATAGAATACAAGATTGCGCCAATACCAGAATGAGAGAGCAAGACGAACTCCACAAGAAAAAGAGGAAGCATCGAACAAAAGGCAGTATTGCAAAGTTTTGAATTTGAAAAAGCACCAAATTTTTAGTGGCGTATTTTATGGACTTTATATGCNTTTTCATTTCATTTTTTGCAATCATTATTTCATTTCGCTTGAGGAGTCACAATGCAAGAATGATAGAATACAAGATTGNGTTTCATTTCATTTTTTGCAATCATTAGTTCATTTCGCTTGAGGAGTCACAATGCAAGAATGATAGAATACAAGATTGCGCCAATACCAGAATGAGAGAGCAAGACGAACTCCACAAGAAAAAGAGGAAGCATCGAACAAAAGGCAGTATTGCAAAGTTTTGAATTTGAAAAAGCACCAAATTTTTAGTGGCGTATTTTATGGACTTTATATGCATACATAATTTTATTGTAAGGACGCCGATTTAAATTAATAAAAATAATGTTTCTTGCTCGACGGTCGATTTCTTCTGGCAAAATTGAAGGCGCTGCTACATATTTTGTTGTCGTTTATTATTGTCACTGTGCCATGATTTTGTTTAAATTTTTGTAAAGTTGCTTACCACACTTACGATTGCTATAAATTTTTCTTCCACTTTTTTAAGATTTTCAAATTTGGTATCTTCAAACTAAAAACAAAAGCACCAAAAACCCACCAAGCAGCAAACTAAAAAATTTTCGTGCTTTGAATACCCAGTAAATTTGGTACGAAAAGCATCAAGTTGGCAACAGTGAATGTAAACAAAAGTATTGTGTGACGTCAGCGAATGGGTGGATGCTGTCAAATCGACGAAGAGAGGGTTAGCGGTCCGCGAATGGCGCGACCTTTATTTTCTGGATCGTGGTCACAATGCCTATACCGGCTGCACCGATTTCTTTGAAATGTCGGACACAGACTTTCCAAGCATAGGCTAAAACAAAACCGATATCTAAAGGGGGTGTGGAACCTCCCATACAAACCGACCTTTTCATACTGCATATCTCAGGAAGTATTTGTGGTAGAGTCCTGGAACTTAGTATGGTTATATGTATATGAAGTCAATCTCAACCTCATGGAAAAATATGGGTTTATTGGAAAATGCGGCGTGGCACCGTAGAACTTGGAATAGAGGTAAACGGGGCCGAAAATAATAGTTATTTTCAAAATTTCAATTCAATAAGTCAGTCGGAAAGAATTGGTCTTTTTAACATTTGTATATAGCAATGTGATGCTTGTTAGCCAAGGAATATTAATCCTATATGATTTTTTTTTTTTCAAATAAGTCAGCAATTACCTTTTTTTTTGACTGATAGTCAAAAATAAAAGTTAAAACTTGACTTTTATTTTTTCAGCCAAATATAAAAGTTAAAATTTGACTTTTATTTTTTTTCGGTCAAAAATAAAAGTTAAAATTAGACTTTTATTTTTTCGGTCAAATATAAAAGTTAAAACTTGACTTTTATTTTTCGGTCAATTATAAAAGTTAAATCTGACTTTTATTGTTTCGGTCAACATAGCAGTTTACATATTCACAATACAATAGTGGTATTCACCAACTTGAGCAAGTGGCCTGGCACTCCAGCAAAAGAGCAGATGAGCTCAAGCAACGACTGTTGACAACTGACATTGCTTGAGCTAATCTGCTCTTTTGCCAGACTGCCAAGCCACTTGCTCACTTTCGTGAATGCCATTAATATGTTTTAATAAAAAATGCACATCCTTTCAATTGCTGTTTTCTATCTTCTGTAAATATATTGAGTTTCTTTAATTTAAGCTTTAAATTATTCACCTCTTTACAGGAATGATCCGGAATTCAATTTAACAATTAATATCGCCGCCAAGTTCTGCTCCGACAAATCGTATCGCAAAGAATAAGCTTAGTGCTGAGAACGAGAACGCGTGTTCTACACTGACTTGTGTCGGTGGCACTTGATGTATAATACATGCCAGATCTCTTAGTCGGGGATATATAAATTTTTTACTCTACCAGTAATCCATAAGAACCGTATCAACATCAATGCGCTTCTCCTTATAGATGCCTATTTCCATAAATTCTTTTCGAACGTATTCTTCGGAAAAAGTAGAAATTAAGTTTAAACTTTTATATTTTTGACCGAAAAATAAAAGTCATGTTTTAACTTTTATTTTTGACATAAAAATATAAGTCAATTGGTAACTTTTATTTTTGACTGAAAACATTTCGGTGAAAAAATAACGATTATTTTTAACTTTTTTGATAAAAAGCATAACCGTTACGGTCCCTGGAGGTAAATGAAATCAATCCCAAACCTATGAAAAATGGGTGTATATGACAACGATATCGTAGCCATTGAAAAGAGCTAGCGGTATACGCCATATAAACTAAAATTCCTGTTACGCATAGATACCTCTGGAAGCATTTACCTAGAATACTGAGATGAGGTATTTTTCCAATGGAAAAATGTATAGAAAAACGGGTGCGACACCTTCTGGAAAGTTACATGATCATAGGGTGTATCCCTGGAACCATTTTAAGCTAAACCTTGAGGGATTACATTCTTGCCAAGACACACAGGCATAAGCTGAAAGCAAGTTTTACGATCGGCTTGGGTAAGGTTTAACCACTTAGCCCCCCTTTGTTCTCGCCGCTACTGAATTCTAAAAACTGTCAGTTTTCACACAACTTAAAATGTGCATGTATGTATATTTAAAAATGTTATGAAAATTGTGTTGCTAGCTTCATGTTGCCAACATGTTGCAAGCTTTTTCACAGCGTGAACAGAATACTTCTTTGCTGAGGAAATGTTGTGGAATTCCACAGAAAGAAATTTGATATGCAATTTGACAGCTTTTTCACGTGAAAAAGGAACAGAATGCTATGCTTTATCAGGGAACGGATTTTATGGAAAATGTCTTTTCTTCTGCTAAAGAGATAGAGTATATTCGATTAAGAATTTTCACGATTTAGCTTTCCCTGATTCCATATATACGCATTTGATCTTGCCTTTTTTGCATTTTTTAAGATATTTGCCTTTTTACCTTTTCTACCTAAAAGAACAGTATGCAGCTTTCAAGAAAAGAAAAAACTCCATATAAAATGGCAAAGAAATTTTCTTATGTCAGATTCCATTAAGCCAGTACGCAGTTCTTCAGAAATTTGATACGCGTTCTAGTACGGTTCTCTAAAGCTTTTTTGTACAAGGCAACCCACGTTTGCAACAGAAATATATGCCCGTTCTATTATTTCTTGAGGAAAGAGTGAGGCAACAGGATGTGAAGTATCAGATGGCAAAATTCCTTGGACACACACACGAAATAATGGCAATTTTTTTCTTATCCGTTTTCTTAAGTCCTGCCTTTAGTTGTAAAGGGCAAGGAAAAAGCCCTTATTCCTGATAAAATGTAAGTTTTAAATGTTCCATATTTAAATTGGGCGCCACTTGTATAAACTCACGTCGAGCGCACGTTTAGTACATTCAAGGCTTTTCTTTGCGAAAATCTAATGAAAATGCTGCCAGAAAACTTCAAAATGCATCTTGTGGTTCAATGTTATTACAACCATGATAAAAATATAGTAAGGTAGAACCGCTGAGAGTTACTTTTAAAATTCTTGAAGTTTCCAAACATTTTAATTTTTAAATTTACTCACAAACTCACACACACATTTTCATTTTCAATCTCAAGCAACAACTATTTCGAACAATTTCAATTTTTTATTTTCAATTTTATTTGATTTTAAAATGGTGGCAAACTTCAAAAAAAATCATGGCCGACAAAGTGAGAGAACGGTTCTACCTTGCTATGTTTTTATCATGATTACAACTATTGAGATTAAAGTTTTGTGAGTTAAAAACTCGAAAGGAGAAAATAGTCAAAGAATCAAAGTAGTTTTTCTCTGTTTACTTGTAAAATAAACATTTCTAAAATGAATGTACTTTTTGATAATTTTTCAGTTTTTGTCTTTTTTAGTGCCATCTTTTGCCGTTTTGCGATTTCTAGTGTCATTTCCTGACTATTTCGTTATTTTATTTTACCTTTTCTAGCCTATTTCGTTATTTTATTTTGCTTTTTTATAGGTTTTTGGGTCCTAAAAATCCGTTCCCTGCTTATTATCATATGACTGGTTCGAACACTTCAAGAGAATGGCTCGTTTTTAATAGTTTGATAAATATTTTAGTAACTGAACTAGTGTTTGGACATAACGGTATACGCAACAAATATTATTGCAGGGCCTGTGTTCAAGCCCAGTTTCCGACCAACATCAAAAATAAAATAAACAGAAAAGTGTTTTTCTAATAGCGGTCGCCCCTCGGCAGGCAATTGCAAAACCACCCGGTGTATTTCTGCCATGAAAAACGGCTTCTCATAAAAATGCAATCGCCGTTCGGACCCTCCCCTTTGTGTAACAAGATCAAGGCGCACACCACGAATCGGAGGAGAAGCTCGGCCAAACACTAACATATTGTGAGCAGATCGAAAAATTATATTTGGCGTGTGTTCAATTTCTGGCTTCTGTTTTAATACTAAATCCCCTTTTTTTGCTAAAAAGCCAAGGAAATTTATGAACTAACACGGAAAAAGTATGACTTCTAAGAAAAATGCAAATGACCATCGTATTTAATTATTCGTGGAAGAATGTAGAGACCAGGGCCGTAGACAGGATTTTTTTTCGGGGTGGGGTTCTGGCAAAATTTTTTTTAGTTTCACTTTTATTTCAACATATATTGATTAAAAGAAAAATACTGATAAAAATAAAATTTTTCATAAAAACAGGGTTGAAATCTTGAAATCCTGCCCGTATTTTGTTTGTAAGTCAAATGTGAGTGGCATTGTGCTACTATGGGCACCCTGAAATTGTGCATATGGAAACTGTGCATACGAAATAATGCATATGAAAAAAACCGAAATAATGCATACGAAAAAAAACCGAAATAATGCATATATGCACAGTTTCGGTTGAAAACCGAAATAATGCATATGAAAAAAACCGAAATAATGCATATATGCACAGTTTCGGTTGAAAACCGCAATAATGCATATTAGAAAAACCGAAATTATGCATATGCACTCATTCGTTTGAAAACCGAAATAATGCATGTGAAAAAAACCGAAATAATGCATATATGCACATTTTCGGTTGAAAACCGAAATAATGCATAAGAAAATCCCGAAATAATGCATACATGCACACTTTCGTTTGAAAACCGAAATAACGCATATGAGAAAAAAGAAAGTAATGCATACATGCACAGTTTCGGTTCAAAACCGAAATAATGCATATGACAAAAACCGAAGTAATGCATACATGCACAGTTTCGGCTCAAAACCGAAGTAATGCATATGACAAAAACCGAAATAGTGCATACATGAAAACGAACTTCTTTCTGAGTCGGCGGCCTTCGGCCGCGCTTAGGGATTATAACCCTTACTAAGTAGAATTCTCCTTTCTGTGTTGCCGCAAAAGGGGACCGGAAGTATTTTTGCGCAGAACTTCTTTCTGCGTAGGCGGCCTTCGGCCGCACTTAGGG
>NW_016157178.1:188265-223236 GCF_001687245.7 Rhagoletis zephyria
ATGCATGCATGCACAGTTTCGGTTGAAAACCGAAATAATGCATATGAAAAAAACCGAAATAATGCATATATGCACAGTTTCGGTTGAAAACCGCAATAATGCATATTAGAAAAACCGAAATTATGCATATGCACTCATTCGTTTGAAAACCGAAATAATGCATGTGAAAAAAACCGAAATAATGCATATATGCACATTTTCGGGTTAAAACCGAAATAATGCATATGGTAAAAACCGAAATAAAGCATACATGCACAGTTTCGGTTGAAACCGAAATAATGTCTAAATGCACAGTTTCCATATGCGCAATTTCGGTGCCCCGCTACTATGATAGCACGGCCGAATAATCATAGCCAACATATGTTCAGTAGTCGAAAAAATTATAGCCGCACCAAATTTTGACAAGTTTTAAAATATTATTTTTGTTGTTATTTAATTTCGGTTAGTTTTTTTTAGTTCGTTCTTTACCAACATCCGTATAAATACAAGTTTAAAGGCAGTGTCACGCGATTGAGTATTTGCCAAAATTTGGTGTAAATCGTATCCCAATTGTTTGGACACCCAAAATATTTTTCACTATCCCAATCACGAAAATTAATTTATAGAAATTTTTCAATAGAACATCGCTGTATTGTACCAATTTTTTGACTACAAAAAAAAAAGTCCCATTTTTTTACTAATAGCCCAATATAAGAATTTACAAATCTGTACACATGTACCAATCGAGTGACACTGCCTTAAAAATTTATGTAATTTAAAAAAAAAATCCTACAAATTTTCGTTAAAATTTCGAGTTTTTTAATTAAATTCTGAGTATACAGTTTTGTAGTCCATTGAATTCTAGTAGAATAAAGTACACGTTTCAAATGGCTAAAAATGTCGATTGATTTTTTAGAGTTTTTAAAAGTTCAAAGTTTGTACGAAAGTTTGTTGAATTTTTTTTTGATATTGCACAAATGAGTAGTCCACTTGCAAATAGCGTTATGTGATTTTATAATAGTGAGCCATAAATTAAAAAAAAACGTCTACAACAACAAGTAACATCCAAATTGTATATTTCTCTTTATTATCTGAAAATTTGGATAAACAAGAGCCTAATAACATTAAAAAACAATTTCGCAGTGTGGTAGTTTTTGCAAATTTTATATATAAAAATTGAATATAGCGAGTTTTGAAACAGTAACTTTTACATAGCTATCTTTTTTTAGCTTTTCGCGTTCGCTCTTCCATGAAGATTGGTCTGCTTCATTTTTTCCGACGCCTTCCACTAGGCATCGAAACTACCACGTTTTCTTGCAGTTTTCTAAGTTCATCAGAAGATGGAGACTTTTGAAAGTGTATAAATAAGTATTATATCGACTTTTGCAATAGTTTTTAACATTTGATGCTATGTTTTCAGAAAATAGAAAGATTTTGCACTGTATTGTTAGTGGACATGAAACTACTTTAAATACTGGTACGTTACTCACCAAAAACTAAAAATCTAAAAAAATTTACATAGCGCCTTTGCAAGAGGACTACTCAAATTTGGAAACATGGATTTCCACGGGTTTTGTTAAAGAATGAACTATATTTTTATTTAAAAAATAACAAAAGTTCAATAACAGCAAACAAAATACGTTAGAACTTGGCAAAAAGTGGTTCGGTTATAATTTTTTGACCACTGTATGGTGAGAGGGGGCTTGGTCAGAACCCCTGCCTCAATAATGTACGCAACGTTGTTATTGGGCGCAATATCAATACTGAATTATATGCCGCTGATACGAAAAAATGGTTACACTTGTCCTCTTTTAAACCAAATCAATTAACATTTCACAAACAGAATTAACATTTCTTGTTTTAAGCTCATCAAAAAGGATGCTGACATTGGCTCGCTTACGAAGATAAATTTTAAACTGGGTGTTGCATCTCAATATGACAAGGTTTTGGACCCAGCGCTTTGGCCTACCAATATTAAAATCGCCCCTTCCAGTTTTTTCAACGACGAGGGCATACCAAAGAGCAAACCTAGCCATTTCCAAATTATCCGTTCCAGCGTTCAAGAATTTGAAGATAAACTTTCAAAATATGGGTGGCTTGCGTACTAAGTCGGACGATATTCTGATCCGTAGCTCAGTTTCGGATTTTGACGTCATAATCTTCGTGGAGACTTGGTTAAATGCAAAATTTTTAGATAGTGAATATTTCAATCCGACCTTATTCAACGTTTTTCGGAAAGATCGGGATGCCAATATTACAGGATTTTCTCGCGGTGGTGGTGTTTTCATCGCAGTTCGACGTTACTTTCATACATTTGTTGTCCCGCTCAGCGACAATGACCCAATATTAGATCAAATTTGTGTTTGCATCAAAGGTACTTCTGAATTTGGCTCTTTATATATATTGGCTTCATACATCCCGCCTGGTAGTAATTTTAGTCTTTATAAAACTCATACAGACAACATTTCATATTTGGTACATAATGTGTTAACAACTAATCATGTATGTGTGTTCAGTGATTTCAATCTTCCAAATATTATCTGGTCTAATAATCTGTCAAAATGGGGATTTATACCAACGAACGTTAATACAGCGATCGAATCTTACTTTGTTAATAATATTTTAAGTCTTAACCTAGTGCAATTGAATTGTTTTAAAAACAAGCTTAATAGAATTTTAGATCTCGTCTTTGTTAGTGATAATATCAACGCTACTATTTCGGTATGTTACTCGCCGATCTTGCCTACTGACAAGCATCATGTTTCCGTGGCCCTCAAGGTAAAGTTTTATGAATTTACAGGCACTAAATGTGAAGAGACAATGGCTTTTAATTTCTCAAAGTGTGACTTTTCAAGGGTCAATAACTCTTTAATCAAAGTTAACTGGGATGAGCTGCTCTTTGGTTCCGCTACCTCGGATTGTTATTCTGCCTTTAGGTCTAAAGTGGTAGAGATTTGTCGCCAAAATATTCCACTAATTCGGAAAAGGCCGTACAAGCTTCCTTGGTATACGCGAGATTTAGAAAAAGCTTAAAATTCGGCGAAATAAGCTTTATAAGAGGTTTGTTGAAATAAAAAACACGTGCGATCGTTTTTTGTGCAAAAGAAGAAGTGACATTTTATATTTCCTTTAAGCAAAGAGAGTATACATTTGACAGCTGTTAGTGGTAAAGAGTATTTACCTATATGCCAGCTAAGGCCCTATTCACAATACCCTCACTTCTTGAATATTTAATTAATTTTATAAAAAAAATCTATATGTAAATATTCAATAAGCTACCAATAAATTTAAATTCTTTGCCTTAATCTACTACCAATAAATTCAAAAGAAAGTTATTTCAAATTCTTATAAAAATGTTACATACATACATATGTATGTTTAATGAAATTAATTAAAATTCAATACAAGCCTATTTTCTGTGAGCAAAAATCATTCTTCCCTTTAGCCACAGCTTTTATGAGACTGTCGGCAGCCATCTCAACTGTTGGTATATACTTTATTGAAATTATCCCGTTTTCGACTGTCTCACGCAAATGATGGTACTTAATATCGATATGTTTGGATCTCGGTCGAAAGCCATCAGATTCAGCTAATTTGATAGCACTTTGGTTATCGCAGTACAATTGAATTGATGAACCGCCACCGTAATCCAATTCGCCTGATAATTGTTTCAGCCAAACCGCCTCTTGAACAGCCGATGACATTGCCATGTACTCGGCCTCGGTACTTGACAATGCAACTGTTGGTTGGCGCTTACTTGCCCAAGTAATTGCTGCATTTGACATCTTGAATAAGTATCCCGTACAAGAACGACGTTTATCAATGTCCGATGCCCAATCAGCATCAGAGTAACCATGCAATTGTGGTGAACCATTCGACGAATACTTTAGTTTATAGTCCTTGGTTCCCTTGAGATATCGCACGATTCTTTTCAAAGCCTTCCAATGAGAAACATTGTAATTTGAGTTAAATCGGCTGACGTGCCAGATACAATAAACTGCCCACAGCAGCCTGATAAGGAATCTTTGCTAGTTCGTCTTCATCAGCGCTTTCTGAAACCATACCGATAGATAACTTTTGATTGTAGTCGCTTGGGGTAGAAACTGGTTTGCAATCAGCCATGTTGAACCGAATTAAAATGTCGTTAATATATTTACACTGGTCGAGCTCTACACCATCATGGGTCGGGGTAATTCGGATACCAATACAACTTTTAACCGGCCCCATGTCTTTCATCTTGAACGACATGCATAATGCTTCTTTGATTTCAGTCAAGACCTTGGAGTCTTTCCAAAACAGCAATATGTTGTCAACATAAATCGCCAGTATCAATGAACAGTCTTTAACGAAATACACACATGGGTCTTATTTTGACTTGTGTAGCCCAAACGATTTTAACACCGAATCCAGCTTCAAATTCCATTGCCTTCCGGCTTGTTTCAGTCCATACATTGCTCGATTTAATTTGCAGACAGCATTTTTGCCATCAGCAAACCCTTCTGGTTGCGCGATGTATATTTCTTCTTGCAGTTCACCTTGTAGAAATGCAGTAACCGCATCCATCTGATCTATTTTTAGCCCATTTTTAACAGCCAACGTAACCAAAAAACGAATGGTTGAGTAGCGTACAACTGGAGAGTATGTTTCATTGTAGTCCATTCCATGAATTTGGCTACAGCCCTTAGCAACTAAACGAGCTTTATGCTTAATAACATTGTTATCCATATCACGTTTAGTAGTGAACACCCATTTCGTTTTCAAAGCTTTAGGCCCCGCTGGCAATTGCATTAATATCCATGTGTTATTTTCTTTTAATGAATCCATTTCGCTCTCCATCGCAAACTTCCATTCTTCAGAATCATTTCGGCTTATAGTTTCTTCAAATGTAATTGGATCAACATCTTCGTTAATACACGTTAAATAACTCACAAACCCATCCCGTTGAATTGGTTTCGGTACTCTGGCCGTCCGTCTTGGTGTTTGACGATTATCAATTTCTACAGTTTCTTCAGGCAAGTATGTTGGATCTGTGAACGTAAGGTCATCAGNGTCGTTAATATATTTACACTGGTCGAGCTCTACACCATCATGGGTCGGGGTAATTCGGATACCAATACAACTTTTAACCGGCCCCATGTCTTTCATCTTGAACGACATGCATAATGCTTCTTTGATTTCAGTCAAGACCTTGGAGTCTTTCCAAAACAGCAATATGTTGTCAACATAAATCGCCAGTATCAATGAACAGTCTTTAACGAAATACACACATGGGTCTTATTTTGACTTGTGTAGCCCAAACGATTTTAACACCGACTCCAGCTTCAAATTCCATTGCCTTCCGGCTTGTTTCAGTCCATACATTGCTCGATTTAATTTGCAGACAGCATTTTTGCCATCAGCAAACCCTTCTGGTTGCGCGATGTATATTTCTTCTTGCAGTTCACCTTGTAGAAATGCAGTAACCGCATCCATCTGATCTATTTTTAGCCCATTTTTAACAGCCAACGCAACCAAAAAACGTAGTAGCGTACAACTGGAGAGTATGTTTCATTGTAGTCCATTCCATGAATTTGGCTACAGCCCTTAGCAACTAAACGAGCTTTATGCTTAATAACATTGTTATCCATATCACGTTTAGTAGTGAACACCCATTTCGTTTTCAAAGCTTTACGCCCCGGTGGCAATTGCATTAATCTCCATGTGTTATTTTCTTTTAATGAATCCATTTCGCTCTCCATCGCAAACTTCCATTCTTCAGAATCATTTCGGCTTATGGCTTCTTCAAATGTAATTGGATCAACATCTTCGTTAATACACGTTAAATAACTCACAAACCCATCCCGTTGAATTGGTTTCGGTACTCTGGCCGTCCGTCTTGGTGTTTGACGATTATCAATTTCTACAGTTTCTTCAGGCAAGTATGTTGGATCTGTGAACGTAAGGTCATCAGTCGATTGAAACGAACCGTTTTTATCATCACCTTTCACCGATCTTTTATTATCTTCTGAGAGCTCATCTTTCACGATAGTTATTGTTGTTTTTGGGGAATCTACTACACCCCGCGGGTCCCTCACTTGATCTGGAAACTCTACATCCACGTCAATTTCCATAATCGATGCGTTTGCTTTTTCGTGGAATATCACATCGCGGCTCACTACTAAGCTTTTTGTGTACAGATCGATGCAACGAATACCCTTTTTATTCGAGTCGTATCCTACGAAAATAATTTTTCTAGCTTTTCGGTCCAACTTTTTGCGACGCTGTTTGGGAATGTGCACCATTACTGGGGATCCAAATATTCGTAAATGTGAAACATCAACCTTAGAGGCTGTCCACATTTCCTCCGGTGTCTTATCTTTCAACCCTGAGCAAACTGAACGATTTATTAAATACGACGCCATGTTGACGGCTTCAGCCCAGTAACCATCATCAAGCTCAGCATCAAATAACAGACATTTGGCACGTTCGATTATGGTTCGGTTCATACGTTCTGCGGTGCCATTTTGCTCCGGCGTATATACATTTGTTAGCTGATGTTGAATACCATTGGAGCAAAGAAATGTGTTGAATTGATTTGAACAATACTCAGTTCCGTTGTCAGTGCGAAGGACTTTAATCTTTTTGCCAGTTTGGTTTTCAACAAATGCTTTAAACTCAATAAATGTGCTCAAAACGCCAGATTTTTCTTTTAAGAAATAAACAAAAATTCTCTTTGAAAAATCATCAATGGAAGTTAACAGGTACCTTGCACCACCAATTGATCGGGTTTCCATTGGTCCAACCAAATCAGAATGTATTAATTCTAGTAACTCGCTTGTGTGGCTTTTGCTTAGCTTAAATGGCGCTCGTGATAACTTGCCCTCGGCACATACTACGCAGTTTGGTAATCCTATTTTTTTATTTGCAAATTTCATTCCGGTCACCGCCCCATCACGCATTTTACATAAACTTCCGTAGTTAAGATGACCAAATCTTCGATGCCATGTAATTGCGTCATTTTCTTCTTTGCAAGATAACATGCACGCTTCACCGGCTGTTTTTAATTTGTGAACTCCACCTTCTGGCTTGCAATGTGCAAATTCAACCAAATTTTGATCATAAATATAGCATCCGTTTTTGTTAAAAACAATCGTATTCCCTTTTTGAACAGTTTTGAATACTGATAATAAATTTGCCGACAATTCAGGCACGTGCAAAATATTCGAAATGGATACTTCGTCATTACGCAACAACAATTTCGATTTGCCTTCGCAATTCACTTTCATGTTTTCATCATTCGCAGCAGAAATTTCCTTAACATTCGACGAAGTGCAATCAAACAGTAAATTTAAATTCGGTGTCATATGACTCGATGCCCCACTATCTATATACCAATCGCACATATCGTATTTTGTTGAAAATTTCGCTGTAAATGCCTTTTTTGCAATTNGATTTGGTGTCATATGAGTCGATGCCCCACTATCTATATACCAATCGCAAATATCGTATTTTGTTGAAAATTTCACTGTAAATGCCTTTTTTGCAATTTCAGTGTTGTTGTTCATTGTTTTAGTTTGCCCCTTTTGCTCCTTCTTCTTACATTCAGAGCTAATGTGACCCCTGCCACCACAAGAGTAACATTCTACAGAGCGACGATTATTTGATTTTTTGCTGTTTTGCCTAAACGAATGTTTGCCAATAAACGCATTGTTGTTGGTTTTACCCTCACGTGAATACTGCGTGTCTAACAATTTCATTTTAGCAGCATTTATTTTGTCACATGCTTCGAAACTCAAAATAAGTGGTTTGTATTCCTCTGCCAATCCTGCAAGCATAATTGCAGCCAACCACTCGTCGTCGATGCTAAAACCAATACAATTTAATTTACTCGCCGTTGTCATTATTTGATCGATATAAATCTGCATGTTTTCACATTCCTCTAAACGAATTGAGATCAAAGTGCGCAACAAACCAATTTTCCGCATTATTCCACGATCTTCGTACATGTTCTGGAACTTTGTCCATATCTCCAACGCCGTTTTGCATGTTCTAATATGCACAAATAGCTCTGACTCCACACTTAGTGCCAATAACGTTTTCGCAGAACTTAATTTGTCGGCCTCCTTTGCCTTGCACATTCTTGGATCTTCCTTTGATGGAACGATGCAGTAACTTAATTTCTTTAACTCCAAGAAATTCTCCATTGCAAACGTCCAATTGTGAAAATTCTCACCGCCTTTTAACTTTTCAACCGCAAAGTCTGCTTTCGTTGAATTCGCCATTTTGAAGAATTATTAATTGCTAATTTAGTGTTTTACGAAAAAACCGATTTAAATTTAATGCAAGTAATGCGAAAAACGCAATAAAATTCGCAATTCAACAGAGGCAAAAGAAAAATTAATTAACGAGGTGGGCTGGGCCCATAACCTGTTGATATAAAAAACACGTGCGATCGTTTGTTGTGCAAAAGAAGAAGTGACATTTTATATTTCCTTTAAGCAAAGAGAGTATACATTTGACAGCTGTTAGTCGTAAAGAGTATTTACATATATGCCAGCTAAGGCCTTATTCACAATAAGGTTTAAGGGTATAATAATCTCCATGCTTATACATTATATCTGCAATGCGGTTTCCTGGGAAGATAGATCCGCTAGTACTTCTTCAGAAGTTGCTAATCTGTTTGCAGAGTTTTTTAATTCAAACTTCGTTTGTGATGATCATGACTCCAATTCCTACTTCTCCTTGAAAGATAACTCACCTATGAACTTCGGCCTTTTGAGTCTGTCGTTAGAAGACGTTGAGGATGGTATCAAAGATCTTAAACCGTCTACTAAGATGGATATAGATGGTATCTCCACTATCCTTCTTTTAAAATATCCTGCGCTTGCTTTTCCTATCAAACTAATCTTTAACAAATCGTTAGAATCTGGGGTCTTTATTGACGACTGGAAACGGACGGATGTTACTCCAATTTACAAAAGTGGCAAAAAGGACGATGTTTCTCATTACAGGCCGATTTCTAAACTCTCGACTGTATCTAAACTTTTTGAAAGCATCATAAAGGAAAATATGTATTTTGCTACGAAGAGTATAATCTCTCCGCAGCATCATGGTTTTGTTACTGGTAAATCTGGCGTTTTCTGTTGGGAACCAAGTAGACTGTATCTGTACTGACTTCTCAAAAGCGTTCGACAAAGTATCGCATAAAATATTGTTAGCTAAGCTTGCATCTCTAGGTTTTCATTCCGTGTTCCTAGATTGGTTGCGATCATATTTAAGCAATAGACGTTGTGTAGTGACTGTTGATGGTGTCTCCTCTAGGTCCTTCACTGCATCCTCTGGAGTTCCACAGGGGCCCCTGCTCTTCGTATTGTTCATCAACAATATTAGTCGCTGTTTTACCTTCGCTAAATTTCTTTTATATGCCGACGACCTAGAAATATTTTCTGTCATTACCAACTCGGCTGACTCGCATAGACTTCAAGCCAATATTAATAATTTAACCAAGTGATGCCGTATTTCTCACCTTTTTTTAAATATCAAAAAATGCTTTAAGATCCACTTCTTTAAATTAGTCAATGCGTTGCCTACATGTTATTGCATATCTGATATTGTTCCCCAACATGTTGAGGAAATCAAAGATCTAGGCGTTGTTTTCGATTCGCGTTTTACGTTTTCAAATCAAATAGACTTTACTATCTCCAAATTGTATTCCGTCTTAGGTTTCATAAGAAGAAACAGATCAAACTTTTCCGATCCTTATACCTTCAAATTATTATTTACTGCTTTCGTTCGTTCTAGACTAGAATATGCTGCGTTTATTTGGAGGCCTTACTACCAATTCTCCATTGAAGGAATTGAACGTGTGCGAAAAGTTTTCTAAAGTTTGCTCTTTCTTGACTTCAAGTCCCGGTTGCGACTAATTAATCTTAAGCCTCTGGAAAGTAGAAGAGTGATTTTGTCTCTGTCCTTCATGTTTAAGTGTTATTAATGGGGAGATTGACTGCTCCGATCTGTTGCAAAGTATTAACTTTTCTGTTCCGACTCGACACTTACGTAATAACCATCCGTTTTATTTATGCAGATTCCGAACGAACTATGCGTACAATGCTCCTATTGCTCGTGCCCTTCGCGAACTAAACGAGAACTCTAACTCCACTGAACTTGATCTCTGTTTCTAAATCAAGTTTTTCGTCACAACTAAACTCTTACTTTACTTACTTTAGTTATAAATAGTTAGTAAGAACGTTTGTTTTTTGACTTTGAATGAATGAAATAAATGAAATTTCACACTTATTTCACAGAAAGAAATTGTATATGCAATTTTACAGCTTTTTCACGTGAAACAGGAAAAGAATACTATGCTTAAAACAAAAATGTAGGTTCGCATTCGATGCTTTAGATATTCCCGATTTTCAGCCAAAGAAATCTGGTCACCGTTATTATAAATGAAGTAGTTAATTAAGCCAATCAAAGCAAAATAAATTAAATCTTCCCCATTAAATTCCAAAATTTTAAAAGCTCCATTTCTGCCGCTTGGTGACACCCCTCCTTTTTTTATATTTGATTACTCGTTTTCAATTTAAAATTATTCGATTTTTCGCATATTACTTATTGTGTAGTAGGATCGAGTATTGGAGGGTTTTCCCAATAAGGCTCCCTCTATTATAAATACTATACCTGCATACTTGGGATATTGTAATGAGAATGTACCTGTAGCGACTGCAGCTTGTCCTCTAAATTAGTTAGTCGTTCTTCAATTGCATCTTGGCGACTCGACATATCCGAAATTATTTCATAAACTGTATTTTGAGTCTAACCAAAAAAATTAAGTATTGTTAGTAAATATACACACAAAATAGAATATGCTCATATCTGTGTATGTGTAAACCCATATTCTCTTCAAAAGTGTTTTAACTCGAAGTTCCCCGTCTATTATAAAATACAAAAGCAAGTTTTTTGCAGCTACTACTTCAGCAATTGCTAGGAGGTAAGTATAGTATATGACTAGTGCCCGTTTTTATTACATAGTTAATATCTAAAATAAAAAAACTTTTAGTTAATAAGTACACTTTTTACGAAACTAAGTTTTTAGTTAATGCACTTTTGAAGAACGTGGGTCTTATGTGTATACAACTTACATATCGTTCAAAGTACAAAACTGCGTATCGTGGTTCTGCAAAACCTCGTAACTGACATTTGTGCCAAAAAAGATATTTGCTCACCGGAAGCTCCTGTCATCAAACCGTTATTGATTCATACTAAAATATTGATACTTTGACATAGGAAGAAGAGATAATTAGGGATAAACGAGAAACCCGTTTTGAAATAAGCCAAGTTTTACTCTCTCCTACAAAATTTGGGCAACCTCACATACGAAGTTTTGCATTTTCTTAATACGCGGTTTTGTACTTTAAACGACGATATGTGCATCTATACTTACCTTCGCCATATCTGTTATAGTGTTTGCGTTGTCCATTAGTTTTCGTTGGTCCATTTTAACCTTTCGTAACCTGATCGGCATTGAGAAAATTTTAAAATCCATTAGACGCAACAACAGATAGATTTTTTTTTTATTTTAAATCATGCTTAGGGTAAAATACCTATCGCACGTTTAATAAAAAAAGAAAACTATTACAAAATTTCAACTTTGTGAGAAAACGTAGTCGAGAATGATCAATTCATAATGTTGGTATACAAAAAACAAAATTTTGGGGAGTTTAGTTATCTGTTGGACTGAGCATATATATTCCTTATCAAGCCTATTAGTTATATGTTAAAATCTCTAAAAATGTAAATTTTGAATTAATTCTCTGTATTATGAAACGTGCGATATATCAGCCGTCTTTGTTAATGAAACTTATATAAAAAGCATTAAAGCTTTAAATTTTGTAGCGCCTTTTATGGAACATATATCAAGGTCATTGTTTCTTTTTCCGAATAACAAGAGAAATGGTTATAAAAAGATATTGCTGCTTTTGAATACATTTTTCCTTTTCTTGTGAGGTTTTCATGCAACTAAATCTTTAGCATAATTTTTAGCATAAATAAGAAAACAAGTTTTCGATGTTCATAAGTCGCCCGCCTTATAATGATTTATATCAGAAGTTTTTTCATAGTAAAAATACTCTCGGAAGTTTGCCATTGCAGAGGGGCGAGCGCCGCTAAAAACCACTTTTTGAATCATTCCCGATTTTGCCCAGCTAGGCATGGAACCTGGAGGGCGTTTAAAATATGTATTTACATCTAAAAATTGGTTTTTCGCCCTAAACTTTTCAGTTGGAACCCTTTTTTTTATAGCAAATATCTTTCGCGATAGTTGATATTTGTATGTATATGCTAAAATTATCCATGCACCACGATTCTTTAGTGAAACAACTTTGTTCTTGAAAATTGCAGGAGGATAAAAAATACACATTCATTGATATCTTGGGGGAAAAAATCTTAAAAGAAATTGAAGTATATATCGTCCCCGTTATGCCAGAATTATGAATGTGCAAATTTACCAATTTTGAGTTGTTGGGTTGATCGGATTAACCTTTGGATGTTCTATGTTAATCACATATTTTGCAGCGTCAGTTACATGAATGTAACATGACTTATAAACAAAAGCTTTCAAATTTAATTTCCCAACATTTTAATTTTTACACATTCATGTGTCGATATTAACTTCCAAGAATTATAAAATTGTAAGCCCATCTTTTTTTTTGGTTTGGTCGCTATTAGTCTAACTACGCTTCCGATACACCATTGGCTTGTCTAACGTTCAAATAACAAGCACATACAATTTTAATGGCATGAAAACGTCATTTGTAAGACAAGTTATGAAATATTAAGTAAAAAATTTAAATAAGTATGTGTACATCTACATCAAGCGTTTAAATTGCAAATTTTTGCTGGGCTTATTTTTTTATATGCATCTGCCCAGAATATGAAACCCAAAATCGGTGTTATTCACGAAATTGATATACATGTACTTATTTTACGATAAACTCTCCGATATCTACGTTCAAACACTTCCAGCATTAGGCTTTATAAATTTTTTTAATTTCGAATTTATTTTCGTAAGTATGTATGTATGTATGGAAGTACATAAGCAGGAATGTACACGCAAAATTTATAAAGAAGCTTTTGTTGAAAAATACGTAGCGATAGAAATAATTTCGTCGTTAAGATTGCAGAAAATCGTATCTCAATTTCATTATTGACCACTATAAGATTTTGGGTAACATGTTGTTGTAGTGTAGGTAAACTAATATTACGAGTGATATGTGTATAAACTTGATGTATTAATGGGGTTTGGCAGTGAAGAAGAAGTAGATACTTCTGCAATCTTAACACTAACGAAATCACGGATACTAATATTCAAAGTGAAAATTGGAGTTTACATTTTAGTGTAAGTCCACCAACAACACCGAAAAGCTTACACAGTTACACAGAATTCAGGTAATAAAAGGAGCGACAAACACACTTACATTCTGGTCAACAGCTAGCGGTAAGTGCATGCGGCGATTGTGATCAAATTGGATTTTGAGATACGAAATTCTAGAAAATTAACGACTTATGTAAATAATGTTGTCACTGGATTTATGCGACCTGGGTTAGCCCGCATAACAGTTGACAAACATATTCATTTATTTAATGTATTTTATACAATATGTAAACAGGGCTTTACAACCTAGTTACAGGCTAGTAAAACGAGTCGAGATGAGAGTTTTTTTAATGAGCCTATTTCGATAAGTGAAAGATTGGGATGTGATGCACTTGCCCTAAAGTTATGTTCTGAATAATCATGCACATACATGAATAGGTATGTGCGGAAAAGGCATTGAGTGAGGGTTAGATATATTTGAGAAAAAAGGCGGGAATAAAAAATTTCTTCTTCCTCCAGTCAAAATGGATGCATTTAGCAATTCATGCATGCAAACAAGCATTTTGGTTTGAAGTTTTAGTGGAAGTTCGCTTGAGGTAGTTATTGGGTGGGACTAAGTAAATTGCAAAGCAAAATGTTAAATATACTATATTATTTTATATGAAGTTTCCGTGAGGAAATTTTTAGATGTGACTGAGGTTATTGCTATGTACAATGTTTAATTTTGATCAACTGTTATGACTTTCACAGAGCACATTGCACAAAAACTGCGACAGGTTTCTCTAGAATACTCACGCATATATAGCTAGAAGGAACTTTCTTTGGTGGGTTCTTACACGTCCGGGATTAACCCGTTTTACTAGTCTTGTATGTTTGTAAATGAGCCAAGTTTCACGAAGAACATTTGCCGCTGCATTTTTCAGCTAAAATATGATGCAAGGAAGAAAAATATATGTATATTGGTTAAAACTAGTTATAGACAAATAATAAATAAATATTAGAAAATGTGCGTGAAATGAAACAATGCTCGTATTGAACTGACGTATACACCTACATTTAAATGAAACCATATGTGAAATTAACCATCTTAAATGTATGAATTCTTATCTCTGTAATTGTTCAAGGGTCTACATACCTCCTAAAATTCGCAAAAAATTAATTTTTCGTTTATCTGGTTTTTACTTTGTATTTTTCTACACATTTTGTTGCAATGATCTTTTCTAAAGTTTAATATGTTTTGTAATGTGTTCAGTGCGCATTCTAGCAAAATATAATCGAGAAAGTGTCAGCTACATAAAACCATACTTATTAACTAACTACTGGCCACAACTGCCTTCCCACAATTTTTAAAGTAAATTAGTTTATAAGTCAACACATTTTACACACGCCCTCCCCTCTCTCTGAGTTAATAACCTTTCAAATTATGTTATTTCATTTTACGAGATATTATAAATACATATACACTGCCGGAAAAAAGTATTGGCACATAGAATTTCTTACAATATATGTAACAATTTTTATTTTTTTTCGCGAATTGTTTATAAACCATGGTTCATTCTAGAACAAAAAACATTATATACTTTGCAGTGTTGCCACTTTGTGAGTAATTCCTCAAAACGTGAGGAATTTCGGGAGCGCTTGAGTATTTTTTGAGGATTTTTATTTTGAGGAATTTTCTCTCGATATATTTGCAGATAACAAATGCAACCATGTTTTACACAAGAGAGTTGTTAAATTGCTCTGCAAATTTTTGAACAAAAAACTTTCCGAAGTTTTATAAAGAGCGACATACACCACACAAGCGGCTTGTCAAACATTCTTCAAACCTACTTTTCCCATTTCGCCATACACCGTGAAAACATGACTCGTTCAAGCAAAGAAGTTTATTTTTCTTCCGGTTCACCATGTAAAAGGGTTTAGATTTCTTTGATTTTTTTCTCTTGCGTCTTCATTCGGTAAAAATTCCGTTGCGAATGAGGCGATTTTAACATACACAACGTAAGCGGTTTGATCAAACGTCAACATGTCGGCCAGAAAATCAAAAAAATTTGATTTTTGTTCACATTTCAAATGGCTTGTTAAACCTTCAAAAACTCCCATACCATGATACAAATATTTAAAGGTAGTTTCACTTCTTCTTCTTAGCCGCCATTGCTCCCATTTGACGTAAACTGTGCTTTTGGCATTTTTTTTTTGAAATCGAGCTACCATATTCTTTGACAAAAGTAAAAAAGTGATTGATTACCTACTTCAAAAAGAAATATAATTATTTAAAAGAAATTAAAGCTTTTAGCGATAGTGAGCATAAAACGGAAGGTAATTGAAATATTACATTGTATTCAAATAAAATAAGCATTTACTGTTGTTAATTTTTTTATTGTTTTTTAGTAAGATGAGCTGCATATTTAGGAGCTGCAAAAATAACAGAAGAAATTGCGAAAAAACTAACATACAGTTTTTTCGACTGCCGGCGGTACCACAAATGCGGGAAAAGTGGATATCCGCGTGCATGGTAACTGAAAATGCGTTACCAAAAGTATTGTTTGTTTGTTCCGAGCACTTTCCCGCGAAAGATTTCAACCGGAGGAAAGGATGCGCCCAATTAGAGCGAAACGCGATACCAGTAGGAGTAGAGTGAGTATGCTTCCCTAGAACCCGAAATAAAGCAACATCCTACTTAGTTTCTTAAAGGACCAACTGCGTATAATATATCATGTAAAAGATAATGCTACATATTTGGTGTGCCTTACATTTATAGCAATTTAAATCAATACGCAGCTCTTTTAATACGAACAATCATGTAAGTATATTTACCTCTTGTGTTACAACTTTCTTTTTAATAAAATAAAAATTCATTAAAAAAATATTAAAATTTCCAAAATAATTATTTGATTAGGTGGCAGTGCTACCTCAAGAATTTACGAAAAGTAGAAACGTCAGTAAGCACAGTTTATCTCAAAACAATTAAAAGTGACACTACCTTCTTTTTTTGTATCATGTCCCATACACAACTTAAATAGCTTTATGCAAAGGGATATTTCGCTTGGTTTGTCAAGCCGCGTGTGTGGTGTTTTTCGCTCTTAAGCACTTTTGCATGTGTTGCTAAATATTCAAAATGTTATCAATAATTTTTTTCATTCCATCGTTATATTTTCAACTAATTTTGAACTAGCAAGATCTCGATAACGAATTGTACTATCATAAGGATATTCATATTGATTCTTCATTAAATCCAGAAAATTATAGGAAAAAAGTTCTTGAATTAAAAGATTCTTCAGGTTCATATAAGTTTCCCAATTAAAAAAATTATATCTGCATTACTAATATAGCCATTTTCTAATGCTACAGTAGAACGTATATTTAGTAGTTTTAAAATGTGTAGGACTGACTTGAGGACCAGATTGAGCACTGATATAGTTGCAGAAATATTATAGACGAACCAAGGAATAAAAAATAACGGTGATACTTTGTTTGAACCGCAAGAACAAATGTACCAATTGAATTGGAGAATGTAATTAATTTTTATGCAAGTACCTGTAAAAAGTAAATAAGAAAATTTTTAGTAATTTGTTCGGATNTGTTTGTTTGTTCCGAGCACTTTCCCGCGAAAGATTTCAACCGGAGGAAAGGATGCGCCCAATTAGAGCGAAACGCGATACCAGTAGGAGTAGAGTGAGTATGCTTCCCTAGAACCCGAAATAAAGCAACATCCTACTTAGTTTCTTAAAGGACCAACTGCGTATAATATATCATGTAAAAGATAATGCTACATATTTGGTGTGCCTTACATTTATAGCAATTTAAATCAATACGCAGCTCTTTTAATACGAACAATCATGTAAGTATATTTACCTCCTGTGTTACAACTTTCTTTTTAATAAAATAAAAATTCATTAAAAAAATATTAAAATTTCCAAAATAATTATTTGATTAGGTGGCAGTGCTACCTCAAGAATTTACGAAAAGTAGAAACGTCAGTAAGCACAGTTTATCTCAAAACAATTAAAAGTGACACTACCTTCTTTTTTTGTATCATGTCCCATACACAACTTAAATAGCTTTATGCAAAGGGATATTTCGCTTGGTTTGTCAAGCCGCGTGTGTGGTGTTTTTCGCTCTTAAGCACTTTTGCATGTGTTGCTAAATATTCAAAATGTTATCAATAATTTTTTTCATTCCATCGTTATATTTTCAACTAATTTTGAACTAGCAAGATCTCGATAACGAATTGTACTATCATAAGGATATTCATATTGATTCTTCATTAAATCCAGAAAATTATAGGAAAAAAGTTCTTGAATTAAAAGATTCTTCAGGTTCATATAAGTTTCCCAATTAAAAAAATTATATCTGCATTACTAATATAGCCATTTTCTAATGCTACAGTAGAACGTATATTTAGTAGTTTTAAAATGTGTAGGACTGACTTGAGGACCAGATTGAGCACTGATATAGTTGCAGAAATATTATAGACGAACCAAGGAATAAAAAATAACGGTGATACTTTGTTTGAACCGCAAGAACAAATGTACCAATTGAATTGGAGAATGTAATTAATTTTTATGCAAGTACCTGTAAAAAGTAAATAAGAAAATTTTTAGTAATTTGTTCGGATTTTGAGGATTTTTCATTTGTTTTTGAGGAATTTGGTAATTTTTTTGTGGCAACACTGATACTTTGTGCAAAACTCGGGAAAATTCATTAAATTTTCTGCAAATTTTCAATTTTTTAATAAGATTTTTAAATTTTTTTAGTATGCAGTTTTGTAGCCCACAAATTTTATTATAATAAAGCGCTAGTTTGAACTAACTAGGACTCACCGTTGATTTTTGAATTTTTTTTTTCACACAGTTTTTTACATTAAAAAAAAAATTCGAAAATATTAGGGGTATTCAAGCGTTAATGCGGAATGCATTGCACCGGTGCGAAATTCGAAATGGCGAAAATTTATCAGTCATTGCATTTTACTCTTTACCAACGATAAGCAAATGCAATGACTGATGCGAGATTTTCGGCTGTTTGTTGTTGATAAAATTCAGCAATTTCACATTTCGCACCGTTGCAATTGCAGTTCTCATTAATGGCTGACATGTGGTTATCCATATAATTTACCATGAATAAATTCAAACCTCTACAAATTATATACATATTATATCTCCGAAGCCGATAAGTAAAATTATGATAAAAACTTGTAAAACAATCAACAGAATTATCCTTAAAACATGATAAAACATATTTCAATAACACTCATGAACTCGCTTTCGATATCGGAAAAGCAGGGCTCGAATCGTAACAGTCGTGAACAAGCAACTCGTAACGTAAAAATGTCGAATTAAGAGACGATCAGTACGTTCACAACTGTAATCCGAAATATGGTGGTTTCCATCGGAAGGTCTACCGCGATAAAAAAATAAATAAAAGTCATATATCTAATGTATTTATAGGCCAATTTGTCTGCTTTTTTAAATATATATATTGCCTATGTAAGTAGAAAAATGTTTGCGAAAAATGGTCTTGTTAAGCGGCGCCAGGGTCGAGATATTTTGAAAAACCGTATTTATGGTACGATTTGGTTTGAATTTGGCATATCGACGGCTGAGTTGAAGATCGACCTATCTCGGTAGCCAGTTCGAAAACGCCCTACCCCAGAAAATATGTCAAGAACGTCCTACTTCGGAATTTGATTGAAGAATGCCATGTTTCAGAATTTTATTGAAAAACACCCTATCTCAGAATTCTGTTCGAAAATGCCCTATCTCAGCTGAAGATACATTGAAAATGTGCTGAGATAGGGCGTTTTTTAATCAAATTCTAAAATAGGGCGTTCTTTAACCAAAGCCAAAATATAAAATGTATTTGACATAAAATGCATGTTATATTTGCATTAAAAAGCAATTTAAAAGCAATATTAACAAAAATATAACGACGGAAATTTATGTCACGTCACGCCACGTGACGTCACGTTTCACACTTGGGGTTGTAAAAGAAAATTTAAACAAGTTGCATTAATTCAAAAATATCTAAAAAACAACTAAAATTACTCCAAATGATAATAAAACAAGTTTCATAAAAAGAGCCATCCACAATTCACACAGTTTTGCGATTTTGTAAGAAAAGAAATATGGAAATACCAAAATGCATTTTTACGTGACGAGTTGCTCATTCAAGACTGCCAGACTTGGCAATATTTCCAACTTTTCCACGCGGTTCGCCGTCAAATTGAGAAAGAGAAATATTATTTCGATGTGTGGACACCCTTTCACATTTCGGAAATAAGTTTCAGAAATAAAAGTTGCAAGATGTGACTGCAATTAGGAGAGCGCAAATCGATTTCAGAAATATATTTCAACTTTTTCGTGCTGCACTAGCAATCTGCAATTCGCCCTTCGGAAATAAAAAACCTCTTTCGAAAGACACTTCACATGCAAGGTGTGACTGCAACTGCTTTCTAAAAAGTCTCAAGTTGATAGCCTTTTAGAAATAGGCGTGTTTTTTTTACACGCATACGTATCTGCGCTTAAAAATTTTATGGAGCTGTAAGCGACAAACTTTATGTGTGCTTATGAATAGTTGTCGATAAAATCAAAATTACTTGTTTTGAAATGGAAATTGTCGATGATTGTTTTTTTACACGTTAAGCGTAGATGTATATGCGTGTAAAAAAAAAAACACGGCTAATATATTGCATTGCCACGTCATTTTTTTCGGAAAATTAAACACTGAGTTGCTGTACGCAGCCACTGAGAGCAGTTAGGAACACACTGTTAAACATACGTGATGTGGTATTTTGTTAAGTCTCTGCTGATATAATTTTTACTTAACCCTCCGTAAGTCTGGAGAACAGAATAACGTCGTGAGCCTGGTGGGGCCCGAAAATGGGACGCTCCGTTTTACAGCCTATTAAAAACGGATTGTTGTCTTATTAGTAAATCTATAATCGGCGAAAATATTGCGTTGATTTTTGTGATTTTATTTTTTTAGAGACTACTTCTGGCTTCTTCTAGAGACTAAGCTGGCATTGATTTTTTGAAACTTTGTTACCCATTTTATTTCGTAAGAAACTCATGCTTCCATAATGGAAAAAGTGCAAAAATTCGCAAAAATCAACAGGATTTTTTAGCCGTTTGGAACTTGCACTTCATTAGACTAAAATTGAATAAACTACAAAATTGCATACTTAAAACTTCTCTAGAAATTCTTAATAAGATTAAAATTGATTAAATTTTTTTAAATTTTCGTGAACTTTATATAAAGTGTAAAACTTTGATTTATATGGTCTATTTTACAGAATGAACTATATTTTCATAAATAACACGGTTCAACAAACTTTAGTCGTATTCTAGCTCAAAAACTGGGAAAATTTCAAGAAAATTTTAATACAGAATTTGGACGTAGTTTTTCCGATAAAAAAAAAACCACTGATGGATTCTTCCCACGGTGGCCAACCGTACCGTTTTCAGCGGGACTGTCCCGGATTTAAGAGTAATGTCCCGGTCCCGGTAAAATACCTGCCGAGCCGCAAAATGTCCCGGTTTTTGGCAAGAAAAAAATTTAGATATCTCGTTGTAAAATGTTTAGAACTCTTTAAATATTTACATTTTACATATTCTATTTACATACTAATCGATCTATATGCCGTATAATAAAACAAAATTCGTAATTGTGTTCCGGTTAAAATGAGTGAAATACAAAGTATGTTCGACATTTTTCTTTTGTTTGGAATGAACTACCTGCAAAGAAATTCCCAAAAATCAACACGATTTTTTATCCACTTCAAAATGGCATTTCGTTATACTAAAATGCCAACTTGTATGCAAATTTATTGAATCCTCCTAAGTTTTGCAGGAAGATAAGATATTTTTTTATGTTTTTTGTTTTAGTATGAACAATATTTTTACAAAGAATTCGCGGACAATTTTAAGTAAAAAATGTTGCATACATTGAGAAAAATTCCCTTGTGCCAATAATTTAAAGCGGCAATCTACATACATACATACAGATATAGAAATTTATAATTTGGTGTGATTTTTATTCCTATTTTAATATATGTCTTAAGTAATTTAGATATATTATCATTGAAGCTTCGTTTTATAAAACATTGTATACACATATGAAATTTTACACTTCTTTGTTTTTCTAAATAGAATGTTTCCAAAAACGCAGCAATAAAATTGATGTCGTTTGTTACATAATTAGGTGTGTTTTAGAACTGAGTTTTGTTTTAAGTTTTCCCTATTTTGTAATCAACTCATCGACAGGAGGTATAATCCATCAGACGAATTGGATTTTCATTAATACGTGGTTGTTTTCTTCGGAAAAACTACACCCAAATTCTATTTAATGTTTTTTTTTTGAAATTTACCATTTTTGCCATTTTTCGACAAATCAACAGTTTTTTTTCTCAAAACCTGGGGCCTATTTCATTAAAGTTACAAGTGCGACAATTGTCGATTTTTCTATTGAATTGCAGATTTTTCTATTCATATACGTTTGTAGGCAACTGTGAAAATTTGTGGAAAACGACAGTGATAATATGGAATACTGTCGACAATTGTGCTGACAATTGTCACTCTGACAAAATTCTCGCGACAATGAAGACAAAAACAAATAGCTCCGTCGGAAAGCTTTCACAGGAGTTTTGTAAATTTATTTATATAATTTGAATATTTATTAAAACAAAAATAATGCAAATGCAAATATTACATGGGATTTACATATAAATTTCATATGACTGGCGACAATTTTGTCAAAGACAATTTTAAGGCCCGACAATGACAATTTGTCACTTTTTCAATTGATTTTCTCATGGAATTTAAGAGGTGGTGATAATTGTTTTTATGAAACAAAATACCCACCAAACTGTCGAATTGCCACTGACAACATAGAGAATGCTTGTCGTTGCAAAATTATCACTGTCGCTTTATGAAATAGGCCCCTGGACGTGCTAGAAAATTTTTTTAAATGCACTTCAAATCGACATCACAAAATCTATTAGATGAGGTCGACCCCGTTTTTGAGGTAAAATACGACCAAATTTTGTTGAACCGTGTAATTAATGACAAAATTTTTCATGGAAATAATTGTAAGTTTTATATTAGAACAAGCTGTACACTTTCATTTGTCGCCTAGTGTATGTATAAAAATATATATCAGCAGAAGCTGCATACTTTTACTACTATGAGTACAACTAGGAAATGTAATTTCGAATGAACTATTTATTTTGCCTTGAATAAGAATAAAGTTATAGTTTAAAAAACTAAAACCTCGCTATTATAATTTCCATTCGTACTGTCATTAGGTATGTAGCTTTAGAATAGAAATCGCTGCATCTTTCAGGCGCATCAATATTACATAGTTACATCCCGAGTTAATAAAAGGGAGGTAGAAATACTTTGTATAAGCAATATACTATTTATTTGTTATTATAAAAGTGTATTATATTCAGGTACTTTTTTTAAGGAATCGGCATTAATTCTTTGCTCAAGGACTGATTAATCGGCATCGGCCATGGCCAAAAATTGAGAAACGGTCGGACTCTAATAGAGTGTCTAGAATACGATATTGCCCGTTCGAAAATATGCAAATAAGTACTAACGTGAAAAGAAGTGCGATGAACATTTGGAAAAATATTAATTTCAAGTAGACTATAAATTACTTATTTGGCTGACATTCACATTCCTTGGAGAGGACTATGAGCTAGGTTTATGAGTAAAGGAATTAATAGCTTGAAGATATTAATAGCCTTTCTTACGTTTTGCTTTTTTCCTTTCGTCTGCTTCTACTTAATAGGTGGAATTACCCCCTTCGAGTTGTAATCTCCGTTTTTAAAACGGCTTAAACTGCAGTTACGGATTGGTGGAAATCAACTATAATTGTGAATAATTTAGATTGACATCAAAATAATTGACTTTACTCATTTTTATGCTCCTAACCTACATTGAAGTTTGGTCTGGAAACCCAAATTTTAAAACGGCTGTAAGCCAATATTTGCAGTACACGCAAATAAATACCTCTAGATGAATAGGTGGAGTCATGGGAAAATTGGCCCCTAGTAGAATTCTTTACTAAATAGTTTTGTAGAATATTTCAACCCATTAACTCTTATCAAAAATAAACTTCTTCAAAAAGGAATAGGGGCCTAAGAGTAAAAGAAATTGATTTAAACATTTGTGCATTAGATTTAGATAAATCCTTAAAGCTAAGTGTACACGGTAGAGAAAAAACGCGAGATTTAGACAAAGATCTCGCTAGAGACGTGCAAACACTTAATAGAGCTCTACGAGAGACTCACCTACAAAGTCTACGTGAGAGTTTTTTAGCGAGTCTTCTTCGCCGTGTACACAGTCCAACGAAGGTAGATCGAAAACTCTGAGACTCTTTGCTCTACGGAGACGCATAGTAAAGTCTTGACAATGAATCTCAATACAGATTGTTAAATTATGAAATGGCTACGACATTAAATCGTATATTCGATACAAGCACACCATTTTAAGTACATTTAGAATAGGGCATTCAATCCCGGGATCCAGATCCCGGCCACTTTTCCATGTCCCGAAATCCCGGGACTACAGCTCCGGGATCCCGATATTTTTACTGATTCATTTACAGAATGAAAGAGATGTTGAAATCGAAAAAAGAGTTCATTTGACATGAAACACGAGAAATACAGACCACCAAAATTTGGATTCAAAGTGAACTTGAGCCATCTGCACTTGGAAGTGAATTTCAGGACCTGCCTGAATAACTGTACTTGTTCAAATATTTTGGGCAAGAACTGTGTAATAACGAAAAATTTGGTAGCAATTGAAAACACAACAAGCTTTTACAGTGTGGCAGAGTTGTTCTTCATTATACTTTTTGACAAGTAATATAGATATTTTAGAATAAAAATATTTAAACATCAAATTACGTACTCTTTTACTAAGGGGCATTATGCTCTCCTAAGACCAAATGTGGTAACAAGGAATCTATGTGGTTTGAAAAATGCGAACCTACTGTAAAATGCAAAAAGTTGTGATGAAGTCGAAGTCCCGAAAAATGTCGGGATCCCGGGATTAGAATTATTGAATCCTGAAATCCCGGGATTGTTAAAATGCCTCGGGATTGAATGCCGTAATTTAGAACGTAGCAAAATAATATACCGGGAATTATTCTCTTATTTTCATTGGCATTTCAATGGCTTTTCCAATAGCCTCCGTCCTTTGCAAAGGGGCATAATTATTGGTTAGAACATAAGGGGTATTCACAAATTGAGCAGGTAGTCTGGCACTCTGGCAACAGTCGTTGTTTGAGTTATCTGCTGTTTTGTCAGAGTGCCAGGCCACTTGCTCAACTTGGTGAATACCTACATATATGTATATAGTAGTTTGGCTGGAACTGCTCGTAGAAACTCCTTTCAAGGGAATTTTATATATTAAAGATTGTTTGATGTGAGTCCGAAAGTACACATAGTACCGAAGAGAGAGGTTGGCATGTTTAATTTTTAGGTACATTTGTCTCTTTTAGGTAACTTTTTTTTCGGCAAATAAGTACGATTTAAAAATTTAAATCTTGTCCATATTGTGAAAATGCATTTTACGACGTCAGAAAATAGGTGAATGCTGTCAAATCGACGAAGGGTTAGCGCTCCGCTCATGACGCCAACTATATTTTCTAGATTGTGGCTTTGATATAAATACATATATACATACATACAACAAGAGTTGACAACAATTCGTGATAGAAAACTAACTTAGGCGAGAGGTAACTATTGTCTAACGTGTACACAGCTTGTAGAGCAGGGTAGCCAACTCGTAGGGAATTCCCCGATTTGCGGGGAATTTCAGTTTACGTGGGGAACCGGGGGATGAACTGGTTTTTTTGTGAGGAATTAGGTGTGACTATTTTTTTCTTTTTTGCTTCACTAATTTCATAATGAGTTAAAATAGTTGCATAAGAAATACAACTGCAACTAAAAGTACTGATTTTGCAACCCTGCCAATTATGCAATTAACTATTGATTTTTTAGAAATATCTTTGTCGCATTTGCTTTCCTATAGTGAATAAAATAATTTATTTTTATATGGAAAAAACCGCAACCAACACCAAACAAGATTCTAAAAGGAAAATTTTTAGGCACTTGAAACTTGCACTTTGATATACTAGAACTGAGTGTGCTACAATACTGCATACCCAAAATCTTTCTAGGGAATCGAATTAAAAAAGCTCGAAATTTTTACGAAAGTTCGCTGAATTTTTCAATATTGCAGAAAGTTTGAAACTTGGATTTAGGCGGTTTTTATTGCAGAATGAACTATATTTTTATAAAAAAACTCAAATTAAATAACTAAAAAAAAAATATTCTGAAAGCTTGTCAAAATTTGGGGCGACTAAAATTTTTTCGACCACAGTATGTACGTAAGTATTATATGTTCATTTTTTATTTTTCATTTGTTGACTAACTTTACAAAAGTTTGGGTTGGTTTATGAACACATAGATAAATAAAATTTAGAAATAAAATAAACAGAAAGACCAGCAAAATATATCAAAATACATACATTTATTTTTTTAATAATATCTATGGTTGGGGAATTTTACGAAATTTCGGGCAAAATCGAGGAATTTCATAGTCGAAATCGGGGAATTCTCAAAAATGAGTTGGCTACCCTGTTGTAGAGTACGTGATAGAGAAAAGTTGAGAATTCTCTATTTTGTCTCTAGCTAGAGTGAATATCTCCTAGAGTTGCTGTACCGTGTAAACTTAATTGAAAGAGGAGATTTTTATTTCAGTAAAACTCTAGAGATTTCTCTACCGTGTACGCTTAGCTTAATAGCTTTCACATTATATCATTGGGTTGTTTTTATATAGGCGATCTTAAAGTAGAAATGCAGCAATTTTCCTTTTAAGTGATATTATTGACAGGTTTTGCTATAATTTTTGTTTTTAAGCTCTAAGCCAAATTTTTTTGGTTAAAATTCCAGCAAATGTTCGATAAATGAAAAATAAATATTTATTCTAAATAAATTTATGCTTAAAAGAGTATGTCGTCACCATCAGTGCAAAAGGCCATATTTAACAAATTAAAAATTTTACAGAAGGAAAAACAAGCTTTTTAGGAATTGCTTAAAGAGCTGTTGTTGCTAGTTTTAAAGATATGGCTTCGAAGTTATTATAGGGGTGTATCTGAGAGCCAACTAACTGAATATTTTAAAAACTGCATTTCCGCATTCCGCATACATAGAGTCTTTAACATTGATGATGACAATATATGTTTCAGTGATAACGAACAATTCATATAAGTCGAATTAGTCACTCAAAAAATACTTAGCTTAATTTTACTCTGAACTGATTTGTGGCGTACTTAATAGATAATTTCTTCTTATGAACGCCTTAATCGAAATACATATTTTTTCAACTACAGTGCCGAACAGAAGTATTGGCACAGTGAATTTTTCGCAATATATGCAAAGTTCTTTATTCTAATTTATTTTCGATCATTTTTTATAAAAATATTGTTCATTTTACACCAGAAAACATAATAATAAAATCTCTAAACTTTGTGCAAAACTCAGGAAAATTCATTAAATTTGCACACTAATTTGCACCTTTTTATTCAGATTTTTTAGAAAAATTCTAAGTATGCAGTTTTATAGCCCATTCAAATTTAGTATAACAAGGTGAAAGTTTGAAATCGCTAGAAAATCGCATTGATTTTTGGTAATGTTTTTTCACGCAAGTTCTTCCATACAAAGTAATTCGACAATTATTTTTTGTATGGAGAAAATGAGCAACACCTTCCACTAAAAAAATTGCCAAAAATCAACGCGATTTTCTAGCAACTTTAAACTTACACTTTGTTATACTAAATTTGAATGGGCTATAAAACTGCATACTTTGAATTTTTTTAAAAAATCTGAATAAAAAGTTGCAAATCAGTGTGCAAATTTAAAGAATTTTCCTGAGTTTTGCACAAAGTTTAGAGATTTTATTATTACGTTTTCTGGTGTAAAATGAACTATATTTTTGTAAAAAATTATCGAAAATAAATTAGAATGAAAAACTTTGCATATATGGCGAAAAATTCACTGTGCCAATACTTTTGTTCGTCACTGTATGTATTTATGTATGTATATAAGTACAGTTACACATAATTATTTCAACGCACTTTTAATTTAAAGTTTGCAAGCCTCTCTCCTTTCTGAATGCAATACTCACAACAAATTTTATACAACGTTGTTTGTCAAACTATGGACAGTTTATATTGTACACAAAAATTTGTTTTCGCCGTTTTTTTTTATATATAAATCATTGCATTGTAAATAGTTTACTAAACACTTGTAAATAGGTACTCGTTTAAACGCACCTGAATAAGGACGACGAAAACATATTAATAATAATAATAATAGATTGGCGCTTACACTTATGTTAGTGTTTGGCCGAGCTTCTCCTCCGACTTGTGGCGTGCGCCTTGATGTTGTCACACAAAGCGGAGGGACCTACAGTTTTACGCCGACTCCGAACGGCGATTGTATTTTTATGAGAAGCTGTTTTTCATGGCAGAAATACACTCGGAGGTTTGCCATTGCCTGCCGAGGGACGACCGCTGTTAAGAAAAAACCTTTTTCTATATTTTTTGGGATGTTGCTTTGACCAGGGCTTGAATCCAGGTGCTGATGTGTGAAAGCGCGCACTGCTTACCACTACACCACAGCGGCCGACGAAAACATATGTATTAGTGATAAAAAAAAAACGCTTTTACATTGCATTGACGATTGGTAAGTTATTTATAATTCAAGTGCACAATTCTTTTATTTTTTATGCTTTTCGGTTTTATCAAAACGCCAAAGGGAAATTATCTTAATAACACTGAAAAGTTCCAAATATACCTATACCATAAGAAAGATTATTCCAATTCGGAGATTGGTTAAAGAATCGGTAGGTCGGAGGGAGTCATGCCTTTTTAAAAAATGAGAAAATTATTCTTAAAAAAACAAAGAAAGGAAATAAAACTCAAATAAAGTAGTGTAATCTTCAACTGACAACCAGGCACATTTAAATATTACAATAACGAAATTTGCATACATGAGTTAGAATTTGTTGTAAGTAATAATTAAGATAGGGGAGAAGGTAGCAAACTTTAAATTATTAGTGCGTTTAAACGAATACAGATGTGTCACTTTATGTTTATTAGGGAGCACCTTATTTTTTAACCTTGATCCACAAAGCAAGACTCCCCTCGAAAGGCTGATTTGGTTATAAAAATTTGGTCTGCAACAAATTTTCAAAATCGGATAATGTAAAGACGTGCCTCAAGAGTCCTAAAGTTACTGATTTACTATATTTTGAAAATTTTACGCAGAGCACGGTTTTATGACCAAACGAACCTATCTAGGGGGTAGAGGTGGAAACCTATCGATAGTATTGACTATCGATATATGCCGATAGTATTGATGAACACTATCGATACTATCGGCCATATTTAATTTATAACAAAAAATTTATTTTTATTAAAAGATGTCGTTATTTTAAATTAAATGTACTATACCTTGTAGAGCTTTATTTGTTTGCAAACAAATTTTCTGGAAAAAAGCTCGATCAAAGTTCATGTCTTAAGTTTTGTTCGGCGATCATTAATATTTAAGCCGATCTTGCTCTCTGACTCAACAGATGATGCTGGAATTCAAAGGTATTTGATACTACATACTATATAGGGATATTAACCATTGTTTTTTATGGCACACAATATCGAGGATCCATAACATTAAGAAAATTAATCAAACAATTATCATTAACTTTAGTGAACATTTCAAGATCTTTGAAACTGCTTGATTTATTTATTTTTTACGTCGACTTTCATTGTCATATGTATGTATGTATGTACATAAATATATTAATAAAACAAGACCCTAATGTTTTAAAATGTTTAAAGAAGGGTTGTAATGTGCGATTAATCGGTCAATTAATTTTTTGGTTAATCATAATCCTGGTTAATCAAAAATTTGTATTAAGCAGATTCTGATTAATCAGATCGTGATTAATTAATTAATTAATTATTGTTTAATCAAAAAAAAAATAATATAAAAAATATGGGTGGTGCATACCTCTGAAGTCTAGAAAAAGGAGTCTGATGAGGAGATGTGGTGATCTCCGAAATAGCAGTTATAACTTCTACCGCTTAGACCTTGTTGCCTTTTCCATTTTTCTTAATAAACATAATCGTGGTACAAAGCTCAATAACAATATTAAAAAAATAATAATAATAATTGAAATCTAAGTGAGCGAAGAGTTTGTTAATTTTATTGAATTGATTAATTAACTTATTAGGCCTCGATTAATCAGCTTTTTGATTAATAAGTTAATCGCACATCCCTTGTTGTAATATCTTTGTGAAGATAATGATGAAGAGGACAATGCACAAGTCTCAGTTGTAGTTTGCCTTTTTTCCTTTTGACGCCATGTATAATGAGCAGCGCACAGTGGTCGGAGAAACCATGTTTTACGCGAAAAAGGCATATTTTAAAACTGATTAGTGCTTTCAAGAATATCCGCTGAGAAAGCCGTTGAATCCGTTTAATTGACCGGATTCTGATGTGGCACGTTCTAACAGTTATGAGTTTATTAGTTTTACAACAATTTTTTATAGAAACTTTCATTATAACAGTAATTTCTGGTTTGGTCTTACTTCTTAAACATGGAAAATAATGATTTCATATGAAATATTACATAATAAATCTTGGTTGCTAAATTATCAACACCTTAATAACACGGTTTATTTTCCAAGAAATTTTTCTTCAAAAAGTTATAACTAATTTGTAGAGCGGAGTAGGATCTTCATTGCTTTACCAAAAACTAATGCAAAGGTCCCTTTAAGGATCTACGAATAGAAAAGCAACGCATACTCGCGCCAAAAGGAGTGGCGGTCATTTTTATTTCACTAGACTACGGTTGCCAGACGTACTGATTTTATCAGTACAGTACTGATTTTTCTACTCTTGTACTGATTTTATTAATTTCTTCAATCAGTACGCTAATGTCCTGATTTTTTAAAATTTGTGCTGATTTGTACTGAATTTTCAATTCAAACAAAATACTTTATGATTTTCTTAAGGTTTTTAAATAACGTTGGAACTTGCTTAAACTGCACTGTAAAAAGTAGGAAGCAAATAATTTAATTATAGTTGAAATGTTTCAAATAATGTTTGATATGCCCAAGAAATTAATACAACAAGAATATCAATAGTTTTATGGGCATATCGCTGGGTCGTTACGTACCAGTTGCGATAATATGATGAGTTTAAATTATTATATATTATTATATAGAAATAAGGCTGACATTTTTTTGTCGAGTGTTGTTAGTTATCTCGAAAATATCTTTCAGTTTAATAACAGCAAATTTGAATATTCGAATGTCTTTTGCCTATAACTTAAGCTGCCTTTAGATGGGGCGACTTTTTGGGAGGCGATAATCGCCTGCAAAAGTTGACTCTCTGTCTACTTTGAGGCAATGAATTTTTTAATCCCCATTTACACGAGCTATTTTTCTTGAGCAATATTGAATCGCCTAAAATATCGTCTCATGTAAATTCAGCTTTACAATTCTTTCTTCTCAATTTACTGACAGTGTAAAAGAGTTTTGCATACAAGACATAGAGTTAGATAAATACCTACTCTTTTTAGCTAATTCTTATGGTCTGATTGTAGCAACTTAACGTAACTTACAACTCTCTCTAAAAATTTCTGTTAAATGGGTGTTGCTTATAATTGAACAGCCGAAGCTTAACGTAACATAATGCCACGTCGAAATCTTTTTCATTTTGATTCTCTAAGTTCTACGTTCCGTTAAGTTAAGTTGCCATAATCAGGCTTTTAGTCTTTCCATGAGGATATATAGAGGAAGTTCTTAAAAAGTAATACTTTTCAACAGTTTGAAAAAATATGTAAAACGAAGCAACTGAGAGGATCTTAAGTATAAGGTTTGCTTCCTTGCGCAAAGAGAGAAACCGGCTTCTAATTAAGATTTTTGAAACTGAACTTCAAATTAAAAGTAACTGTAAAATTAAATGTATAGAATTCTTTGACTAAATAGTCACCACTGAAAATGGAAATGATCTCACTAATGCTATTCAAAAATAAGTATAAAATAATTTATTGGCTCCTGTGTACAATGATGTGTACACTCATGTTAAAATGAATAACAACTTTATTTTTTATGAACTATATTTTAATTATATACCAAAATAATGTTACACACAATAAGTACACACACGCGTTTTAAAGTATTATCTGTTACTTACATTCATAATTTCGCTTTGAATAAAAGTGTACTGAAAAGTACTGATTATTTTAGCATGAAAAAGTCTAACGTACTGATTTCCCGCATACAAATTTGGCAACCCTACACTAGACCAATTTAGCAGTTTTTCCAAATAACATAAAGTGTATTAAAATATTAAAAATTTATGTAATTTATTATATATTTAGCATCATATCATTTATAAGATGCGTCTTAACAAAGCTGAAGTAAATTTTCAGAAATCCAATAACGAATCCAGTAATGCGTCCAAGAATTAAAACATTACTGAATTTTCTTATAATTTGGTATTTAGAGGTTCTTAAATTCGCTCATTACTAATTTCAAACAAGGTTTTGAAAATTCAAAATGCAAAATCCAATATGGCTTCCGAAATTTCCAAAAATTCATACCTGAAGAACTTTATTTAAAAGTGAGAAAACTGAAGTTTTGGAAATGAAGAATTTCGTATAAAATAAAAAAATCTTAAAAACCACTGTTGGGGCCTAGATCAAATTGTTTGGGCTGAGCATATAGCAGACGGCCCCAACCATCCCTCGTTTATAAATATAATTACAGTTATTGTTTCATAATTTGATCACAAATTCATTTTAGATGTTTCCTCGTATATAATAAATAAAATTTTGCTAAACAAACATTTTGTATTACTCAATTGAAAATGACAGTTGATTTGACATTTGGCAACCGAAAAAGTTTGAATGAGATACATAACTCGAGATCAGTGAGCCTTAAAATATAGTACGTTTTATTCGTCGGAAATTTTCCTTATTTATAGAGAAATCGGCAGCCCCTTCGACAGTCATAAACTCTTAAGGTTTTAATTTGACACGTAATTCGTGATTAGCATGTCGAAAAACCTGTTCAGAGGCATTATGAACAAGATTGTCTTATTTTTAGAAAAATTCATAGTTCAGTTGACAGCTGTCAACTGTCAGGGTTTTAATTTGACATAAAATTCGTGATCAGCATGTCAAAAAACGTAATCAGTGGCATTTGCAAAAAAAATTCTTGATTTGGCAGTTGATTTGACAGCTCTCAACTGCCAAACTATAAATTTTATGGCATATTCGGATTTAGCATTACAACAACACTATGATGCCGCAGTTTTATTATAATCGTAACAGCCCTCCTAATTTTTTCGCATAAAAAATGTTTTCTCCGACCACTGTGCAGCGCCGCAATATAGTATTTAATTTCCTTAGCTTTCGAAAAATAATTCCAAACTGTAGAAATTGTCGATTTCTTGTTTTTGCGGTGGGGAATGCGCGTAAATACAGACTTAGCTTTTCAATTCCCGCTTTTTTGCGTCATAAGAGCTACCTAATCGTCATGCACATGGGCAAGAGTTACCGAGACCCATCGTTTCATTCATTTTTTATAATGTACTCTAAACGAGAGACATTTTACTTATTGATCTTGCAATACAGCCGATAGTATCGACAGTCTTAAAACATCGATAGTATTTTTGTAAAACACAAACCATAACATATCGATAGTATCGTCGATAATTTTCCACCTCTACTGGGGGGAGTCTTGCATTGTAGCTTACAAAAAAAGATTTCCCCATACAAATATTTTGTAATCATATACATATCTTATTTCGCCACTAGTATTTAATTGATGAAATTAAAGTACATTTTATGTTCAAGCCTCCTATTATCCATTTATATTTGTATAACTATTTAATATGCATATCCAAAAGGCTTTTTGTTAGAACCCCTTTTTCTAATTTTTGTACGTAACCAATCTTAATAAATGAGGTATCGTTTTGTAGTATTTATTTTTAAGGGTACCCAGTGTACTTCTATTTTGTGCTCAACACTTTTGCCCCGCTTGTAGGCATTAATGTAATTTTTAATATTTAACAAAATATATTTAAAAACCAAAACCCAACAGAATTCTACATGCTAGGTGCTATGCTTTGGGTAACCGCTTACACGCAAAGCACATTTAACAAATTCTTATGTGACAACTTTCATGCGAAGCTAAGTATGCATAACTGGGCTATTAGTCTGCACTGTTCTGTACGGAAACCTGTTAGATTTTTAAGCTCCTATTTTGGGAGGTTAATTATGCTTTGGAATCTCTTCTTGTTTAAACCTCCCAGTAAACTTTTTGACTGGCGCATTCCTCCTGAGCTGCGCCAGTTTATATCCCTTAGTCTGTTCCTCTTTCTCCTAAGCTCTTTCTTTTAAGCTCTTCCTTTATAGTATTTGTACCCACTCCCAGGAAGGGCTCTCGACCGACTGAAGTGATGGTTACCATCTATTCTTGATGTTATTGTGTCTGCCAAGGGAGTTTAGCTTAGTGCACTCAAAGAATAATGACGATTTGGCTTGATAGGATAGAAGAGCCCTGCATTCCGCCTGACTGTCGCTAAGTATTATGATTATCTCATCTTAGTATCATATACTCATGATTGTCTCCGCACAAAGATATATGGCATAGACTTCTGCTTGGAAGATGCTCGGGTATTTCCCCATAGGAACAGAGATTCTGGATCTGCGCCCGAGAACTCTAGCCCCTACTCTTTCTGGGGTCTTCGAACCATCTGTGTACCAGTGCAGTGGCAACCACAAGCGGTTCCGGGTTGCTTTGCCGAATAGCGCTATTTTAAATCTCTTCTCAAAGGAAACGACGAGGTAAAACGGCCGCCGAAATTCTTGCGATTTGACACCCTGTCGGAAACACCAACAACGAAAATGAGACCATTGAACTTCTTTCTCTGGGGCTACGTAACAAGGAAGCCCTGAACTGAAAAATGAAATCATACGCGTTATCTATATATATGTTACCGGCCAAACCCGATCTTAGGACAAACTAGTTTTTCCCAGGCTAAATTGGTTCTACCTAGATCCAATATATCCGTCCAACGCGGAAACAAGTTGAACGAAACAATATTGTGGACTGTGTAGCTGTAGTTTATTTTTTTGAATTGCGACCGAAAGCCGCCTACGCGGGAAGGTGTTCGGCGCGAAAATACTGTGGCCCCTGATCTATTTTATCCTAGGCAAAACTTGCTTGCCCTAAGATCGGGTTTGGCCGGTTACATATACAGGGTGTCCCAGAAGTAACGTGCCAAACTTTAGGGGAAGGTAGGTGGGGGGGTGAGCTGCTTGATAAACAAAAAATTTTCAGGTAAAAGTGTCACTGTTTTTGAAATATCTACATTTTTTCGAATTAAAAAAAAATCGTGCCTTTTCATGTGTTTTCTTTAACTGCAACTACAAACCGGGCAATACTTAGTAAATTTTTTATGTAAAATACTTCCAGATAGTTGCCTCTCCATACTCAAATGCAATGTAGTTAAAATATATTAAGGAACCATCATAAAATTAGGACTATTTCTG
>NW_016157178.1:223817-227446 GCF_001687245.7 Rhagoletis zephyria
GTTATAGCTCAGTACATTTTTTTTCACCCGAGATAGTCAAAGTTGGGGAAGAAAATATCAAAAAGTTAAAAATCCAGAAATAGTCCTAATTTTATGATGGTTCCTTAATATATTTTAACTACATTGCATTTGAGTATGGAGAGGCAACTATCTGGAAGTATTTTACATAAAAAATTTACTAAGTATTGCCCGGTTTGTAGTTGCAGTTAAAGAAAACACATGAAAAGGCACGATTTTTTTAAATTCGAAAAAATGTAAATATTTCAAAAACGGTGACACTTTTACCTGAAAATTTTTTGTTTATCAGTGAGCTCACCCCCCCACCTACCTTCCCCTAAAGTTTGGCACGTTACTTCTGGGACACCCTGTATAATACGCGAAGGCATTTTTGTTCAGGATAAAAGATCTGCACCGTTCGCTGGATTTTCAAAAATGGGGTGTCAAATTAAAGCGCTTGGCCTGTAAAGGTGAAAACTAGTTTTATTTTTTTGAAACGAGTTGCCACCTGTTGAACAATTAAATTGAAATTACATTGCCATCAAATCCGCACCGTTCGTTCGTTTTTCCAAAATGAGTTTTTACTGTTTTGAAAAGAGTTGCCACCTTTTAAAAAATGATATTCAAATTATTAAAAAAATAAATCAATAATTACAAAATGGGTATCAACCGAAATGGTTTTGATAAGTTTTGTTTCTTGGCTGAACTATAGGAGGGTTGCCACCTGTTTAAGAACATATTAGGTAAGAAAAATATGTATCACCATATGGGTACCAAACTAGGGGGGTTTTAGAAAGTAGTAGTTTGAAAATATTTTAAAGAGGGTTGCCACCTGCTTCAAATGTAGAATTTAATTTACTTATACACAAGTGATATGAAACATCAAAATATGGATGTCAAACAAAGGAGTGTTAAGAAATCTTTAGTTTGAACGCTAAGAATATTTTTGAGGTGTTCAAAGAAGGTTGCCACCTGTTTAAAAATTTAATCCAAATTATTTAATAAGTTTAGTAGGATTAATGAATTATTAAAATATGCATATCAATCGGTGGGGGATTGAAAAACTTTTATTTCTGAACTGTATTTAGCGGGGTTGCCACATGTTTAAAAAATCAAATTCCACTTAATTCATCAGTTAACTAAAATATGGATCGCAATGTCAGGCGAAGGAGAGTTAACAAGGATTAAGCTTGAAAATACTTTTGAAGAGGGCTGCCACCTGTTTGAAATGTCTAACTCAATTAACTAATGGGGTATTCCATCGTCACGGGTGGATATTTGTACAGCAAAAATAGTTTTTCTTTTTTAAATTTAAGTATAAAGGGCTAAGCGATTCTACATTTCGATAAAGCTACACTTACTTCACTAATATACGAGTTATTACCAAATACGAAAAATATTCCAACTTTATTTTATATGGGAAAATTCTGAGCTCTTTCTTCTGTCACGGCTAAGCCAAAGAAAAGACACTGCTTTTTGGAGAACATATATTTTACGGAAAGTCTGTGAATTTACTTAACATTTCTATCTGAATTAGATGTTTTACTATACAGAAAAGAACCAGCAATCCTAAAAAAGCACAAACCATAACAACAATTAGTTGTTTATTATTCAAAAATTCAAAATTCTCCTGTCACAGGTGGGACAACTTTTGTCACGGGTGGGACACGTATGATTTTCTGCATGAAATGGAGCTTCTAGTAAGATCCATATCAAAGGGCTTAGGTATGATAAATGTTAGACGCCAAATACAAGATCAATTGACCTACTTTTATCACAGTAGAGTCATTGTAAGACTCACGATATACTGCTGCCCTCAGGATCTATTTTAGGGGGCAATAGTTATACCAAACGAAAGCTAGAAGTCGCCAGATTGATGTATTAAAATGCATGGGAGAATGGATTATTTGCAAACGCATGACATTTTATATGCATTTTCCAAATGCTCTTCTGCTCGGTGCATTTGATTGCAATGAAATTTCGAATGTGCCTTAATGATTTTCAAGTTTGTTTGGACTAGCTATGTATGTCTGGCTAACACTAACTACAGGTTAAACATGGATATAGATCCCTGTTATCACGTCGATAGCGATGACTAACCTGCTGTTAGTGTTAACCAGACATTGAGTAACCGGCCCTAAGAGTGGCTGGAGTTGAGTTATTTTTGGAAAACTGTTTTCATGGGCAAATCAGGCTCAAATTTAGCTTTTCTTTGGTGGAAACATAGAACGTCAGAAAAGATCTTGTGTATCGATGTCTAATCTGAAAAGTTATCTGCATTAGAATACTTGTACGCAGATACATACATATATCTTTGTCACTTAAATGCTATTTATTAGATTAAATTTATAAGTTAGGCGAACTTCTAGATTTTCTAGGTTGGAACTTTTGAGGTAATTGTTATTATTGACTTATGGATTGTTATTAAGCAACCCTCATCATAGAATTCTCTGGCGTCTCAATGATAGTAATGTTTACCTTGACTTTTCTAGTTAGCCTCGCCCATCAAAAGTATTATGGTGTTTAGTCAACCTGAACATCAAAGTTTTGTGGCATTAAACATAGGTTCGAAACATTAAACTTGTTTTTTTATTGATAGAAAAACTTATAAGTGATTGTCACAGGCGGGACACGATAAAACGTTTCAAAATCTCTAAAGTCGGCACTTATAATATAATAAAAGAAATGAAATAGGGCTGCATAGTATAAACACACTCTAGTTATGAAATTATAGAAAAATCTCTAAAGTAGTAACTAAGCAATACGAAGTTTAAAACTTTTTTGTCACGGGTGGGACATGCAAAACCGTAGTGATTTATTATTAATTATTTTTAAATGCCTATTTTTCTTCAATGTCATGTTGCTTCTTTGGGACGAAGAAAGATCGAGACATTTATTTCCCACTTCAAAAAAATAATAACTTTGTAAATAATTGATTTTGCAGAGCCTTCTGTATTAAGAAATATTGTCGTATTCAACTACTTTTCTAATGTTGAAGTTTTGAGTGCATTTACAATGTAATAAAATAATATAACAAACTTTTTTTTTCGAAAATACGTTAATTTGAGGTATTTTGCATTGATGCATCAAGCATTCCATGTTCAATAAGTTACTTTATAATTGTGCACAAAGTTTCACTTACTCATGGAATACCCCTAATACAAAAAGTATATGTAAAGTATATATAAAAATACCGTAGTCAAACGAAAGAATGTTAAGAAATCTTTAGTTTGACCATTTATAATGTTTGAAGAGGGTTGCCACGTGTTTCTTCTTCTTCTTCTTAATTGGCGCTGTAACCGCCTAAGCGATTTTGGCCGAGTCCAAAACAGCACGCCAGTCATTTCTCTTCTGTGCTAACTGACGCCAATTGGAAATGCCAAGTGAAGCCAAGTCCTTCTCCACCTGGTCTTTCCAACGCAGAGGAGGCCTTCCTCTTCCTCTGTTACCAGCATCGCGGCCCGCGTTGAATATTTTCAGAGCAGGAGCGTTTCTGTCCATCCGAACGACATGGCCAAGCCAGCGGAGCCGCTGAATTTTAATTCGCTGCACTATGTCTATATCGTTGTAAAGCTCATACAGCTCATCGTTAAATCGTCTGCGATATTCGCCATCACCAACGCGTAAAGGTC
>NW_016157178.1:227508-236268 GCF_001687245.7 Rhagoletis zephyria
CGTGTTTAGAAAGATACATTCAAATTATTCAATTATTTAGGAGTGTTGCCATTTGTTCGAACAATCAAATTAATTTTTTTTGCTCAGTGTATATATTACCATGTTTATTTTTTGGTTCAAATTAGTTTCAAGAACATCCGTATTCATTTCACTAGGCAAGACTTTTGTGTCACAAAGAAGCATTAGAATTTTTATTATAAATAATATCGGAGGAGAATTTGAGAAGAATGAGACCTTAAATGAAAATAAGATATTTTGTAAGACAAAGTGAGAGGACAACACGTAGTAAATATATTTTTTTAAATTTAAGAATTTCAATATAATTAATCGATTCATGAAATCATTTAGATTTGCCTTATTTCAATGNTATAATATAATTAATCGATTCATGAAATCATTTAGATTTGCCTTATTTCAATGAACCTTCTCAAAATATTGTACAAGCATACATTTTTTTTCTTTTGTCACTCTTCTTCCTTTGGTGTATTTAATTTTTCCGATTAAAGCCCAAAATACAATAACGCAGCGGCAGTGGCAGTGGCAGTTTTTCGAAATCAGCTGTTTTTTTAGAAAGTGTGGTGTCCAATGAAGCGACTCACAATACAGCAGTGGCAGCTGGCAGTACTGCTCAGTTTAGCCCAAATTCTAAATTCACTGCCACTGCCTTCATCGCAGCAAACTTCGCGTGCTGAATTTGACATATGTAAATAAAATGCAGCCAACTTCTGTGCATGTCACTGAAGCCTAAAAGACAACAACAAAATCGTAAACAAAAAAAAGGGAATGTCAAAAAAAGCTGTCACTGACAACGCCGTATTGTATTTGCTGCGGCAGTGACTGCCAATATTAGCAGTAACAGCTGATTTTATAAACTGTCACTGCCACTGCGCTATTGTATTTTGGCCTTAATTACAAATTTGTTTGTTTTCAACGAACAAAAACAGAAAAATTAGCTATTGCTTTATTGATAAACTTTTTTTGTGCAGCATTTTATATACTTTTTTTAACAGTGTTGCCACAAAAAAATTGCCAAATTCCTCAAAAACAAATGAAAAATCCTCAAAATCCGAACAAATTACTCACAATTTTCTTATTACAGATATGAGTATTATGTACTACTATTTACAGGTACTTAGTATAAAAATTAATTACATTCTCCAATTCAATTGGTACATTTGTTCTTGCTGCTCAAACAAAGTATCACCGTTATTTTTTATGCCTTGCTTTGTATATAATATTGCTGCAACTATATTAGTGCTTAATCTGGTTCTCAAGTCAGTTTTTAAACTATTAAATAAACGTTCTACTAAAGAATTAGAAAAGGGTTATATTAGTAATGCAGATACTTTTTTATAATTTGGAAACTTATGCTTATGAACCTGAGGAATCTTTTAATTTAAAAACCTATAATTTTCTGAATCTAATGACGAATCAATATGAATATTCTTATGATCAAACAAGGCGTGTTCTCTCCATTCGATATCGAGATTTTGCAAGTTCAAAATAAGTTGAAAATATAACGATTGACTTTCTGGCCGTCATGTTAACGCAAGAGAGAAAAATCGAACTCTTTTACATTGTAAACCGGAAAAATTCTTTACTTGAACGAGTCATGTTTGCATGGTGTATGGCGAAATGCGAAAATTAGGTTTGAAGAATGTTAGACAAGCCGCTTTCGCTCCTTGTAAAACTTCGAAAAGCTTTTTGTTCAAAAATTTCCAGAGCGATTTAACAACTCTGTTGTGTAAAACATAGTTCCATTTGTTATCTGCAAATATATCGCGAGAAAATTCCTCAAAATAAAAATCCTCAAAAAATACTCAAGCGCACCCAAAATTCCACACGTTTTGTGGAATTACTCACGAAGTGGCAACACTGTTGTTTAAGCGAAAAATAGAGATTTTGAGAGTTGTAAAATGCGCTCAAATCGCAACTTCAGCTATATGAGCTGTCAAAACAGTTCATTCACTTTATCCGGTTCATTTTGTTCATTACTAAAATCGGCCAAAAAATGAATAAAAAATGGAGATTTTTAGAAATGCGATAGAATCGTGAAATCGGTAAAAATTACTAAAATTCATTTAGCATTTCTTGGCGATGGAGTTTTACCGAGAGCGAAAGTTGGAATCCGGCTGCTGGGTTTTATCTTGTCATGCATGGAGCCAGTGTTGACCCTAATCGATTGATTTTTGAATCAATTATTTAATTAACTGGGACTAACCAGTTAACCATAACCGTAATTAAAAACATTTATTTATAATCATTAAACCTTAATTTGATTAAGTACGTTTGGTGATTAAATAATTTATGCTGAAATTGTCTTGCGTACACATGGTCAGTAAGTCGGTTGCGATATGCAAACTAGGTTTTAAACTCCCTCTGCACATGTGCGATGGGTTGTAAAAATTCCTAAGTAGTTTATATATTACTAATAATAATAACTAATAATACTTTTTTTTTATATAGTATGTGTTTTTATAAGCGTCAAACACAAAAAAATAACTGTTACCGGGGCAAACTAGACCACTTGATAGGATTTTTTTAAATTGTATTAACGATTAATGATTAACATTTATTTATCGTAGTCACAACCGACGATTAACGATTACAAAAATGTAATAATTAATCTTACAGATGATTATGATTAATAATTTTAATCGTTAATCGCGATTAACATTTCAATAATCCATTTTTAATCATTAATCAGATACACACTTTGATAACACTCCATAGAACTGATGGGATGTATGTACAGTATATCGATGGCTGAGTGGAAGATCGACCTATCTCGGCAGCCAGTTCGAAAACATTCTATCTCAAAAAACTTTTCAAGAACGCCCTATTTCAGAATTCGTTTCAAAAACGCCCTATCTCAGCTGCCNCGATGGGATGTATGTACAGTATATGTGCTTATGTATTTCTTTGGTCTGAGCAAATACTGCATGTGAGTTAAATAAAAAATGTATTTGATAGAAAACTTGACCTTAGATATTAATTAATATTCGTATATACATAAATAGTTACGTATGTATATAGATAATTACTATTTTATGGATAAGTGCGAATATTTATTGAAAATGACCACAATGATAAGTTCTAATGCGAGTGCATTGTTTCCAAATAAAAATTATAACTAAAGTGATTATGCGGTTTGCGAAAAATTTCAACACATCTTTCGAATACCCTTTTCGTTAATTGTGTGTCCATCATGAAGTTATGCACATGCTTCTCCGCGCGAGTTAGTTCCAGTTTCCTTGAGACGACCGCAACAAGCAATGCCGTACATCCAGCACCCTGTAATATATTTTTAGACATTAGTTTTTAAATAATTACTTATAGTTTATGCATAAGTATAGAGATTTGTAATAGTTGACTGAATCACCAAAAATATTGCTCTCAATATTCGGAACTCTTATTAAATCTCAACCCGACGTTTTCTTTATAAACTTTACCGTACTATTTACGTACACGTGTGTATTATTTAATTTTATGTAAATATTGGGGCAACTTCTGGTTTTTGTACGAATCGAAAATAATGAAATTTTCCTATCACTTTCTATACAAAAACTTCAAATTTTCGATTCATATGATTACAAGAATACTCCTCATTATTGTTATAAAGGTAGAACGTTTTACGCCGTTTTCTTTATAAACTTTACCGTACTATTTACGTACACGTGTGTATTATTTAATTTTATGTAAATATTGGGGCAACTTCTGGTTTTTGTACGAATCGAAAGTAATGAAATTTAAAATTTAACCTGCATCCATATCAGCTAAATAGTGTGCCCAGTTTATATTGTCTGCGTATAGCTTACTCTCGTCGAAAATGCCGAAAACGTCAAATTTGCAGGAATGACGGTTTAAATAATTAACGCTACACTTAAGTATATTAAACATATTTAGTTCATGTGTATAAATGCACGTATGTAAATAAAATGTATGTAAATAATTGAATCGTAATTTTTTTAAGTCGTATTTTGCCAACGTAAAACAACGGTCAAAATATTTTTAGGGAAATTTGTAACTTCACCAAAATGTGTTTAAACTGACAAATATATAAAACATAGTATACATACATATTTAGCTTTTATTATACCATGCGAATTCCCAAAAATCATTTCAACCATTATTTCATTATTGTATGGAAGAAGCGCGTTGCATTTTCCTAATTGAATTATTTTCACAATTTGCCTTGGCCCTATTATACCTAGGTAATGAGCCTATCGTGTTGGGCAGAACTTGGTTAAGTAGTGTTTGACCCATAACAATGTCCTGCAGTCTTTTCAATTTTATGCTATGCCTAATGTGACCAACTATTTCATAGCTCAAAGAAGTACAGGTTAGGTTAGGTTAAGTTAATGCCGCGAGCTGATTACGAAATTTCGAATACGGCTTATTTCGACCCCTAAGAGCTCAGTGTATGTTCAGAAGTGCGAGCCAAAATGCTTCCATCTTAGCCTCGCGAAGGTTGGACAGTCTAAAAGAAAGTGTGGAGATGATTCCACTTCATCTTCCTCTTGACAGCTGATAGAAAAGGATCAGTCGAAATCCCCCCCCATCACTAGCCCTTGAGAGGTAACGTGTTTTAAAGTGCCCTATAAAAACATTTGCTTTAGCAGAAAAACACCTTCTTTTCCTTTTTTATGTCACAAAAGGACCCGGTTTACCTTAGCCTAATAGCAGTTCGCGCTGCGATAATTCTGTCTGCAATACCCGCATGCGCCGTGTTCAACATATGTATGTTAAGCGTCAGTGTAGGTGCGGTTGTTAATGCACCGCTAATTCCCGTTTTACAAGTGTAGCCTTCCCTAGTGAGTTCCACCAGACAAGGGCTCCTTGATACAATATAGGCTTAAATCTGGTTTCCTAGAGCTAATAATTAATTTGGGCGAGAGACCCCACCTTTTACCGATAGCTTCCCTACAGCAGTACAAGGCAACCGACACCTTTCCTACCCTTTCCGCAATATTAGGCTTCTACGGCAGCCGCCGTTGATTGCCCACCTAGTTACCTGGTTCAGGTAACCTTAAGCCAGATCAAAAATGGTGTATAGAAATCGTCCCTTTACCAAAAGTTCCACATAATCTTCATAGGCGATCACCCGACAGCCCACTTTTTCGAGTCCCCCTAGAAGGTCGTTTACAACCGCAATCGAGGGCAGGGGAGATAAAACACCACCTTGTGGAGTGCGCCCACTGACTTTGCACTGAGTGCAGATACTCCCCCACTCCAGGGCGACAGTTCTGTCACGAAGTAAGCTTATAGGTTGGTTTCTATCCACAGATTATGAATATACTTGACTATTGTCTCTGGAGTGACATTGTTGAAGGCTCCCTCGATATCGAAGTAGGTCCCTACTGCATAATCTTCATGCGTGAAGGCTTCCTCTGACCACTTTACCAATGTGTGCAGGGCGGTATTCACCGATCTTTGCAATAATATAAGCATATTGAGCTCTTGAAAGACAGTCACGAGGAATCGCGTTTCTTATGTACAGGTCTATCAGTCTCTTTACCGTTTTAGCAAAAGCGTTTTTAGCAAAAATCCCTAGGGGAAACAAGAGAGCCTTTTCCGGCCTTCGGGATGAACGCAACACTGACCACCCTCCAAGACTTGGGGATGTACCCGGTCCTTACGCTGTTCGCATAAATACGATCCAACCTATTTCACGACACCTTCAGAGCCCTTTGCAACTGCGCAGGTATGACGCCATCGGTCCCCGGCGACTTTAATGGTTTGATGCCATGCCAGAAGATCGGAGAATTAGAGGACCTTGGGGGGAGATTCTCTAACCAGTTAGCGACAGTTTTCGAATCGCTATCGCACTTCTTGACGCAATAAACATTTATATCAAGCGTCAAAAGGTGTGATAGCGATCCGAAAATTGTCGCTAACTGGTTACAGAATCTCCCTCCTGAAGTACCAAATATCGCAAAGAAGTACATTTGACTGTACTTCGAAGTACGAAGTACAAGAGCGAAAAAAGAAGTACTGTACTTCCGAAAGAAGTACGGTTGGTCACATTAGCCTATGCCTAACATGGCTACTGTACAAAAAAAAAACAAGACTATTAAATTCTGTGGCAATTAATTAAAACAATTTAAGTAAAAAATAATAAGTTTCCCTTGAAAAATTGTATCCTTATCAGTGAAGCCAACTCGTGTGGAATTACCCCGATTTTCGGGGAATTGCAGTTTGCGTGGGGAATCAAGGAATGGACCGTTGTTAGCTGGGCATTTCAGCTAAATTATAGTTGCTTTTTTCCCACTTTTTCATAATGTACAAGGCGAACTTAGCACAGTGCATAGGCAACTGGCTGAGTCAATGGGATCGTCGGTTCGAAGCCTACTGAAAGAAGTCTGATGAGGAAATGTGGTGATTTCCGAAATAGCTATCACTTCTACCATTTTTTCACATTATTGTTGCTTTTCCACAATAAGTTTTTCATTAAAAACGGCCTCAAGCTCATTAAAAATTGTTGAATATAATTGTTATAAAGGCCATAAAATAACAAAAACAAATTTTTAATTTTATAATAAAAACTAAAACCAAGAAAAGATAATTTATATTTTTGAAACAAAAAATTCAGTTTAAAAAAATATTATCAGAAAAAAAACTGAAAAATATTTTTTTTCAAGCAAAAAATAAAACTAAAAAACAAAATTTTTCCAAGTAAATATATAATATTATAGTTCAAGAAGCAGAGTTATATTTATTATTTACTTAGCATAAATAGAGCTCAGAAAATATTTATTAAAGAGTAATTTTTAAATAAAACTTATAATCGTTACGGTCTCTGAATTTCATATAAACAAAGACGCCATGTACATATGTACATACATACATATGTACGCACAAATTTTTTTTGTGTGGAAAAAATTAAATAAAAAAATACCTGGACAGTCAAAAAAGCAAATCATGAACACTAATTACAATAGGGGTATTCTCTGAGTCTTGTAAAGCCCTTGCACGGTGCACGGATTGCACGGTTGCAAAGCTGTCTCATACGGAAACCGGTTTTTACCGTGCAATCTGTGCACCGTGCAAGTGCTTTGCAAGACTCAGAGAATACCCCTAATCATTATAGCAAAAGTAAAATTCTATACTATAATTTGCGTGTCTGTCCATCAATGTTTTTTTTTTTTCTTTGGTTCCCCTGTATAGGAAATACATTTCTTCTATTGAACATGATACATAGTATGAGTAAGATCGCTTAAATTTGAAAAAATAAGCAGTAAACGCAGAACTACATACATATAAAAGTATGTTATAGTTGGTTCTTTTTTACTTTCCTTACATGTGCAAATTTGTACGTTGTTGCAGCACTCACCATTATTCCTGTAGTGACGGCAATACCGCGTCCACAATACGTATTGGGTACAATATCACCGAAACCGACACTTAGAAAGGTTATTGCTATCAGCCACATTGCATTCAAAAGATTTGCATGCTCTTCATCATGAAACCTGTACGGGTTGTAGATACACACATATGTACATACATAAAGAAAATGATATTTCTGCTTGCATCGGTGGATAAAACTCAACCAAATATGATTAAAAAACATTTCATTTCTAATCTACATTTGACGTGAGAAGATCTGCTTTCGTACGAGTATGCGTGGATAGAATCGTGTTCCAAGGACATTTGTATTTGTGTGTTTGTGTATCGGTTTTAACAGTAGAGTATTTCAATAAGCTCTCATCTTATGTATAGTGTATTTAAAATTAAGGCTTTTGATGCTGAAATAAACATTTAGGGTAGTCAAATGGTGTCGTAAGGAGCCACATTGTCAAACACTCCATAAAGAATAAAAATAAATTTTATGATATTCACAACGACCAAATATTTTTAAACGTTTTGAAATGTTTTTTTTTGTACTTGTGTTTATTTATTAATAAATCTTGTTTTATAAATCTTATAAACTAAAATTAACAAAAGTGTATATAAAGAATAAACAATATTACTGCTATGGCACCTTGAGAATTACCTGATTATGTAGTGCGCGTAATTCGTAAAAATTAAACAAATTTATCGAAATATTTTTTACATTATTTCGCACGGATCTATTTTTTACAAATAAGGCTAGGCTCTCGAAACACAATTTTTAGATAACACTTGCAAATAGAATATGTAAGCATAAATGGATATAAAAAACATTAGTAGTAATAAGTACATTAGAGTGGTTCAAAAAATTGTTTTTTTGGAAAATCATAAACGCTACCTCAAATTATTGTTATTTGTGATAAAAAAGATACACGTATTTTTTTATTTTGAAAAAAAGTTTTCTTAGAGGTCACGCTGGTCGGTTTTTTATAAAAACGCTGATGTTCTAAATTTTTTTTATTTTCTTGATATGTTAAAATGCAGCTAAAAATGTGGTTTTTACATATAATTACTCTGGTATTAATGGGGAGCTTTCCCTTAATTACACACCTGGCTTGGACAATTAGAATGGATCTAGTTCCCGAAAATATGCTCTCGAAAAGACACTAGTAAAATTAAAACGTTGATACTGCACGATTTACGCATTGTCATGGGTTGGAACTTGTTACCAGGGGGTTCCTGGGGTTGCTAATTAGGAATTTGAAGTCGGTTTTTCTAAGTTCAAAATGGCGGATCCAAAATGGCGATCCATTTTTTTTTAAATGATTGGATTTGTTCGAAACCCGGCACTCGAGAATTTTTGGGGTCGCCGATTACGAATCTGAAGTCAACTTTTTTAAATTCAAAATGGTTGATCAAATTAAAAAAAAA
>NW_016157178.1:236293-240778 GCF_001687245.7 Rhagoletis zephyria
CACACTAAAATTAAAACGTTGATACTGAACGATTTACGCATTGTCATGGGTTGGAACTTGTTACCAGGGGGCTTCTGGGGTTGCTGATTACGAATCTGATGTCAGATTTTCAAAATTCAAAATGGCGGTTAAGAGTTTCAAACAAATCCAATCATTTTTTTTAATATTGGGCAACATTTTGGATCCCCCATTTTGAATTTTGAAAATCTGACATCAGATTCGTAATCAGCAACCCCAGAAACTCACTGGAAACGTGTTTTAACCGTTGACAATGTTTTAAACGTTCAGTATCAACGTTTTAATTTTAGTACTTTTTTTAAATTTCATCGCCATATTGGATCCGCCATTTTGAATTTAAAACAAGTAAGAAAGTCTAAGTTCGGGCGGCGCCGAACATTAAATACCCGGCGCAAGTATTAAATATATGTTTTCCACCTTTCCGAAAGCTACCGCTACATGATAAGCCGGGGTGTATACAATATTTACTGATTTATCGAAGATTTTGTATTTCTCGAAATTACCGTTATATGGGATGTGGGCGTGGTTATTGTCCGATTTTAGAAATTTTCGGCCAGTTGGTATGCTGTGCCAGGAGCAACAACTGTGCCAAGTTTGGAAGAAATTGGTTTAGCGGTTACCAAGATATACACATGTAACCATAAGTGGGCGTGGCTACGCCCATTTGCCAAAATTTTGTAATATTCTTATTTTTCGTCTAAAACTCATTGCAAATATCAATTTTGAGTGAATTATCTTCAGTAGTTACTAAAATATCGCAGTTTTCGTATTTCTGAAAATTACCGTTATATGGGAGGTAGGCGTGGTTATTGTCCGATTTCGCCCATTTTCAATACCATCCGTCCTACGCCCAAAAGAAGTTCACGTACCAAGTTTCGTTAATATATCTCAATTTTTACTTGAGTTATCGTGTGCACGGACGGACGGACGGACGGACGGACAGACAGTCACCGCTTAATCGATTTCTCTTTTCATTCTGATCATTTATGTATACATTTGTCTATATCTATCTCGATTCGTTTTGCCTGTTACAAACAACCGTTATGTGAACAAAGTTATAATACCCTTGTGCACAAGTGCGCTCGGGTATAAAAATTGATTTCAGATTCGTAGTCGGCGACAAAAAAAACTCTCGAGTGCCGGGTTTCGAACAAAGCCAATCATTTTTTAAAAAATGGACCGCCATTTTGGATCCGCCATTTTGAATTTCGAAAAACTTACTCCAGATTCCTAATTAGCAACCCCAGAGACCCTCTGGTAACAAGTTCCAACCCATGACAATGCGTAAATCGTTCAGTACCAACGTTTTAATTTGACTAGTGTTCTTTCGAGAGCATATTTTCGGTAACTAGACCCATTCTAATTGTCCAAGACANTACTCCAGATTCCTAATTAGCAACCCCAGAGACCCTCTGGTAACAAGTTCCAACCCATGACAATGCGTAAATCGTTCAGTACCAACGTTTTAATTTGACTAGTGTTCTTTCGAGAGCATATTTTCGGTAACTAGACCCATTCTAATTGTCCAAGACAGGTGTGTAATTAAGGGAAAGTTCCCCAATAATACCAGAGTAATTATATGTAAAAACCAGATTTTTAGCTGCATTTTAACATGTCAAGAAAATAAAAAAAATGGAGAACATCAGCGTTTTTATAAAAAACCGACCAGCGCGATCTGTAAGAAAACTTTTTTTCAAAATAAAAAAATACGTGTCTCTTTTTTTATCACAAATAACAATATTCTGATGTAGCGTTTATGAATTTCCAAAAATAGTGTTTTTATGAGTCACTCTAAAGTACATACATATGTTTGAACATTAGGGTGTGTAAATTTTTTTTCGACTATGCGCGTATATCATTGGAGGGTTCTACGTGTAATTCTAAGCAAATTTGCCGAAAAAACAATGGGTCTAAAATCAATTTGGAGTTTGCCAAACTGCGAAAATAGGTTTCGAGGAAAATGTGAAAAGGTTGCGCCCTCTGGTGGAAGTTTTAAGGAAAAGATAAATCCAGAAATGGATTCCTCATACTAAAACATTCTTTATATCATGTTTTTATAAAAAATTTAAGCACTTTTTTACGACACTACAGCAAAAAACTAAGAAACCTATTTTAGAAATTTGGCAAACTCCAAATTAATTTCAGACCCATGGTTTTTTCGGCAAATTCGCTTAGAATTACACATAGAATCCGTCTGTGCCATACGCGCATAGTCGAAATATCTCCCATACAAATTTACCCGCCCTAATGAACATAGATTTACACAAACTTCAAATGGCGCCGAAATGGAAAGGTGATTTTTGACAGACGTTGAAGCACAATCTTTAGTCTAAGCTACAAAGAAAGAAAATTAATCGATAACTGGAAAGATTTGAATGTAACATAAGGGCTCTAAGGAGAATTGTGATAAATTCCGTATGAACCTTTCATATTAACAAAGTTTTACTTTCATTGTGTTCAAATTACACTGTGCAACAGCATTTTTGGGGTCGCAATAATTCCAACGCAGGAAAGACATTTTTTTGCATGGCCATTTTAAAATTGCAATATTTTGCCTAAGTGTTAGTTAGAATAAATGAAAAAAAGAGTTAAAATAGATATCTGAGGGAAATGTGTTGTTTCGGGACATATAGTAAAATTTTAATTTTGTAGAACATTTTAACCCCTTATCTCCCTCACAATAGGGTCGTTTTGGCCCTTTTTTTAGAAAGTTCGAATAAAATGGCATTTCCAAGGTCGCTGGAGGGTTAAAATCTTCTAGAAAATTGTTTGCCACACAATTTCACTACGGGTCCTCTCAAATAATATCTTTGTACAAAGAATCTGCAATCCACAGAAAATAAAAAAATCATATATCCCCTTGAAATATGGGCAATTCTCAATTAGTTCGAACTTTCGCATGACTCGACAGTTTTTATTCGGATACATAAAAAAACAGTATATATAATACCCTAAAAGCTATGACAGACGGCAAAGCTTATGCATATAATCTGGCACACATATGCACATAATAATTTTGACATAACAGACGGCAGTTATGTGGATAAACGAGTCGCAAGGTCGTGGGTTCGAGTCCCACGGCCAATTGAATTTTCATTTATTTCGTTTTCATTCTTTTTTTTATAAGTTCTATAATTTTTTTACGTTGCTTTCAGTTAGTTGTTGTTGACTTTTTATTAAAATTCAACTCTAAAACTTTAAATTCACTAATAGTAAAATTAAAAATGTGATATAAAACAAAGCAAATGAAAACAAAATAAAGTAAAATTAAATATATAGATCAAATAAAATAAAAAAAATCTTACTAATATTATAAATGTGAAAGTTTGTATGTTTGGATGTTTGGGAAATCATCACGCGGAAACGACTGAACGGATTTGCATGAAATTTGGTACTAGAGGTACTAGAAATTATGCGCTAGATTGGTTAATAGGCTATTTTTTTAAGAGTTGCCACCTGTTAAAAACGTTTTATTTATTTAATATGCGGGAAGGACTGAATGGATTTGCATGAAAATTTGCACACAGATAGCTTGTGACCTAGATTGGAAAATAGGCTACTTTTCTTAAGAGTTGCTACCTGTTAAAAAAGTTTAATTAAATTAATACGCGGAAACGACTAAACGGATTTGCATGAAATTTTGCTCACAGATAGCTTTAGACCCAAGAATGATAGAATACAAGATTGCGCCGTCCTGGGCGTTGACATTTGTGTACCACAAGTAAACAAAGAATAGAGCGAAAAGAAGAACGAGTTGAAACTGCAAAAACAGTTCACTTTACAGCGAAAAACGTGTTTTAATTTTGCTAAATGCGAAAATATTGCATTTTTACCTAATCTATTAGAGAATATGTAACTTTTTAGTGCACTCCATTGCCTTGCAATTGAGGCTGCTTCAGCAAACGTTTTAGTGCACTCCATTGCTTTGCATTTAAGGCTGCTACAGAAAACTGCGGCAGCATCTCAGCGGGATTGATTAGTTAACTTGCTAATGGAGGCTGCTTGGAGCAGAAGCAAAATCATTGTGAGGAAATGCTGTTAAGGTAATAATAAGAAACATTTCGGGAACGGCTTTGCCGTGCCCTATGTACACAAAATGCAGCGATTCGTCCCAGCGCTACACTTGCATCTACGCATCTTGGATCTTGATCGCTGTCGCAATTTAACACACAGCACTTCATTTTAATAGTTTTTACGCATTCTTCAACTCAAAAATCACTCACAAATTGCAAATTAACACAATTTAAACTGATTTGTCACTTATAATTCAAGTTTCTCTTTCTCTGATTTAATTTATTTTAATTTTAATTAATTTTGTTCGCTGCACCGTGCTTATGACTTTTTTAAGAGTTACCACCTGTTAGAAATGTTTAATTTAATTAATACGCGGAAATGAGTGAACTGATTTGCATGGAAGTTTTCACACAGATAGCTTATGAGCTAGGTTGAAAAATAGGCTACTTTTTT
>NW_016157178.1:240802-268532 GCF_001687245.7 Rhagoletis zephyria
ACTGAACAGATTTGCATGACATTTCGCACAGATAGCTTATGACCTATGTTGGAAAATAGGCTACTATTTTAAGAGTTATCACGTATTAGGATAGTTTAATTGAATTAATACGCGTAAATGACTGAACTGATTTGCATGAAAGTATGCACACAGATAGCTTATGGCCATTAGAATTGCCACCTGTTTTAAAATGAAATTTTGTTCAAAGATGGTTTATGACCTGGATTGAAAAATAGGCTACTTCTTAACCGGTTTTCCGATCAGAACGAAATTTAGTACACTTACTACGGATTTCGGAAGGATGGTCTTAGACTGAAAGTAAGTCCGATAACTCAAGGCCGCTCCCATACAAATTGGAATTTTCATATTACATACATATCTCTGGAAGTATTTGTGGGAGAGAACTGAAACTTGGTGTAGTGATATGTATGTGAAATCAATGATGGCATTAATCGATTGATGTTTTAATCAGTTAATTAATTCGATTAACTTCAATCTGATTACAGTTAATCATGATTAATTTTAATCTGACTAAACAGTTAATCGTAACCGCGATTAAAAAATTAATTTTTAATCATTAACTCTTAATTTGATAAGTAGGTTTGGTGATTAATTAAGTTATGCTGGAATTTCCTTGTGCACACAAAGCTAGTTAATCCGGTATGGCTAAGTCGGGCTTCCTCATCAATCTAAGCAATTTGGTGTGCATTTTCATTAAGATATATACCAACAAACGTTTTACAAACTAGGTTTGTAAAAGTTCCCAGTTTATGTATTACTAATAACAATAATTATAATTTTTTTATATTATGTGCTTTTTATAAGCGTAAAACACAAAATAATTACTATAACTGGTGTTTGGTTTCAAACTCGGACAAACTAGACAAATTAATCAGATTTCATTTTTAATTGGATTAACGATTAATGTTTTAAATTAATTAAACGTAATCGCAGCCAGCGATTAACGATTAAAAAAATGTTATCATTAATCGTACAGTTGATTACGACTAATTAATTTTAATCGTCAAACGCGATTAACATTTTAATCGTTAATTTTTAATCGTTAATCCAATTAACAGTTTGCCAACACTGTGTGAAATCATGTTCATATTCACGGATAAAAATGGACGTTTTTGGTAAAGAGGCGTAGCACCTCCCATACTGACTGAAACTTTCATATTGCATATCTCTTCAAATGTTTGGGGTAAAGCACTCAGGCTTGGTATGGAAATACATACGTATGTATGTATGTGAAACTAATACCATACTCATGGAGAAAAATGAGAGTTATTGGAAAAGGTGGTGTGGCAACTCCCATGCAAATTGATTTTTCTATGCTGCATATCTTGGAGGTGTTTATTGCAGAGGACTGGAACTTGGCACCGAGATGTGTATACAAAATTAATTCCATACTCATGGAGAAAAATTTGCGTTATTCGAAAAGGGGACATGGTTCCTCTCGTACAAAATTTACTGTTTTATACTGCTTATCTCTAGAGGTGTTCATGGTACTGGGACTTGATACTGGGGTATGTAAAATCAATTCTAAATTCATGGAAGAAGATTAGGGTTATAAGAAAAAGGGGCGTGGCACTTCCAGTACAAATTTACTTTTTCTTGCTACATATCCCTGGAAGTGTTTGTGGAACAATACTGGAACTTGGTATGGAGTTGTGTATACAAAATGTTTCAATTGCTCATGGAAAAAATGTGAGTTATTAAAAAAGGAGGTATGTCGCCTCCCATACATACTAAAAATTTCTTAATACATATCTCTGGAAGGATAGAAAATCTTTGGAAGTATTTTAAATTTGTCATGGAGATTTATTTTATAAGTGCCGTACTGACAGAATAAATTTCATTAAATGGAAAAGGGAGAGCCGGGTTCGGCCTTATAATCTAAAGCTCTCTTGAGGCATTTGCTACAGTAATGAGAAGTGGTATTTTATCAAGGCCAGGTTACTAAATTTGAGTTGGAAATATTAGAACCCGCCGTGGCACCTCCAAGAAGGTTACACGTTCACGCGTCGTATACCTGGAACCATTTTAAGGTAAACTTAGAGGGATTGATATCTTTCGTATGCCTAGCGCGCAGACGAGATTTTATAATTTCATAGTTTTAAACGGCCTAAATACCTTAACTCGCTTAAAAAATAACGAGATATAACGAAATGGGCACAGAAATAAAATCTAACATCATTAAATTATTTTTCATATTTGTATAAAAGCGCGGGGTGAAACCCGCGGGTATAAGCTAGTATAAAATAAATAATAAAAAAAAAAAAAATTTTCGCTATCGCTCCAACCGAGGCTCGAACCTGGCAGCTACAGGCTTGTAGCCCGTAACTCTTACCACTCGGCTACCGCGGACGCGGAACTCGCGCGCTTTGTTTGCTTACTTGTACAAAAGACAACAGCTGGCCGTTTTTACCAGCGTTGTCAACGAAAACTGCCCGGATCCGAGTTAATTCCCAAAAATTTCGTGCATTTGTTCGGCTGCTTATGCGCATTTTAAAGAGGAAAATGCATGAGTCAAAGCAAATAAAGGCTGTTTATGCAAATAATCGAGCCCGTTTGTCAACCGTATAAGGCAGGCTTTCCCATAGTGGGTGCCGCAAGCGTGTGCCTAGTGTGCCGCTAGTCGCTAGAGTATACTAGTGGTGTGGGCAAATTCTTTAAATTTTCCATACACAACGTAAACTTCAACATGGCGGCCAGAAAATCAAAAAATTTGGATTGTTATTAAAATTACCTTCAGCAGCTCAATTCGCTCTTAAGCATAGTACGTTTTGTCAACGAAAAATTTAATCAGAAAAATTGCTGAAAACGTACCCTTTTCACAACCATTTTCGGTACTTTCGTAGAGCTAATCCGCGTTTCATCCACTTTTCTTCGCGTTTTGGGATTAATTTTCGGATTTTTTGCTGGCTGGGCTGTTCTCGTGACAAGCGCAGCAGCTTCGCGCACGTGTATATGTTACTTATTCTTTGGAACTTCACAATCACACTGTGAAAGATCGAATTAACACGATAATGTTCTTCCCGTGTTAGTGAGGTACCCATTCGAAATGCAAATCGAAGAAGAACTTTTGATGAGCGAAGTACTTGAGACTTACATCACTAGTGACGAAATTTTTAAAGCTATCGAAAAGTTTGTACAGAAAAATGGTTTGTGTGCGGATATTTGCAGTGGTTGGAAAAACGAAAGGAGCGATGTCTAGGACGAAGCAAGACAGAAAACGCCACGAGAAGTCACTGTATGATCCGTCGGTATTCCTTGGCGACTAGGAAGATGCCGCCACTAGATTTAAAACCCCTATTGGATGACGCTGCGAAGATAACAGAAAATTGCGAATTAGTTTTTTCTAGCACGTCGAGATTTTTTTATTGGTGACATGTATATTTTAGAATTTCAAGCAATTTACATTAAAACCCCATAAGTGTGTAACTTCGAAGTTAACGCCAAGAAAATTTATAACAGCCGGTTTCATCAGCAATTTAAATGGAAAATGATTTTTTATTTNCAGAAAATTGCGAATTAGTTTTTTCTAGCACGTCGAGATTTTTTTATTGGTGACATGTATATTTTAGAATTTCAAGCAATTTACATTAAAACCCCATAAGTGTGTAACTTCGAAGTTAACGCCAAGAAAATTTATAACAGCCGGTTTCATCAGCAATTTAAATGGAAAATGATTTTTTATTTTATGTTAATTTCCATATAAAATTCCAAAAATTAAAATTATTTTTCACTTAAATTGCTTTCGTGAAATTGGTTGTAAAAGTTATTTTCTTAGTTTTAACGCGCATTACCAGCGTTAACTTGGAAGGTTTAGAAAAAACCATTGTCGAATATTTTCCCAACATTGACTCTGAGGATGTCTACAGCTGGATAACAAACCCGTTTTCATGTGGCCCGAAAAGTAAACTTACTGGGATGACAAATTAAGCTTTTGAAAACCTTCTGGACCTCAGTGACGACAGCACTTTAATTATTAAATACTATGAAGGGAGCCAAGAGAGTTTTGGATGCAAGTGGATGCAGAAAACGCTGCTGTTTGCAAGATTGCATTAAACTTTTAGTGACTTTTAGTTTTACATTTCTATGTGAGACTGCATTTTCAACAAATGCTTACATAAACAAGTAATTTTTAAGCAAAAAACACAACCGACTTCAATTCCCATATACAAATTTAAGATCATCGGTTATCTCTTCATGATCCAATGATCGCATTTAAACCAAATTAGAATGGGACCGCCTGTGAGGTAACACCTTTCCTCTAAAGAATTATAGTAATCGGTTAACGTGGTCCAAAGCTATGCGGTAACATACATAAAAAAAATAAATATTAACAAAAAAAAAATACTCCGTAGAATTGATAACCTTCTCCTGTTTGTGAAGTCAGCGTCAAATGATTTCAAGGTAAACTTGTCAAAGCTTCCAATAAACTTAAAGGAAATAATGAAATCATGAAAACAATTTCAGTCCTCACATTAAAGCTAAAGGAGCATAAAGTTTGCATTGTGTTTCCTTGTTTTGGTAGACATTTGAAAAGTAGGGGTGCCGCGAATTTTTTTTAGCACAACAAGGGTGCCGTGTTGAATAAAGTTTGGGAATCCCTGCCCTAAGGCATTTTTTGTCCGAGCCATCAGATCTACACCGTTCGTTCGATTTTCGAAAATGATGTTTGAAATGAAAGAACTTCGGCTGTAAATGCAAGGACTTACCGTTGATTTTTGGGAATTTATGTTCGAAATTTTTTTTTTTATATGGACAAAAAAATTCGGAACACCGTCAACAAAAAAATTGCCAAAAATCAGCTGTAAGTCGTAGATACCAAAATTTTGTCTAAAGATGCTGATTAAGAAGTTAGAAATGTTGGTCAAACTTTGCAGAATTTTCATAATTCTTGCGCAAAGTCTGAAATTCGGATTTATATCGTGTTTGCTATACTTCTATACAAAAATAATAAACATTAAACCAACTAAAGAAAAATAGCCAAAACTTATTAAAATGTTGCGTCTCAGTCTTTATTTTGTACACTGTATGTGTATCTCGGTAACAGATTTATGAATTTGTACCAAACCAATTATTAACCTTGGTATAAAAAAGCCATTTGTTGAAAATTTTCGGAATCGGACTAAAATTACGCCCACTTTCCACTTCCAAAAAAGGCGTAAAAAACGTTAAAAACGTATGGTGCGTTGTTTTAAAACGTTGCACCACGTTGGATTTTGTATTCTAGTAGCTGAAGGAACGTATATTAGAAATTTCAGACACGAACTCACGATTTAAGAAAAAAAAAAATTTTACAAAAAAATTCGAAGTTAGTGAGAATGTGGAAGTCAGACAACATTAACAACTTTTGCTACTGCAGTGGTAAATATGTACCAAAAAGTACATGTCCTTAAAAATTCAGTACTTACATCATCATCTGGCTCATTTCAGCAAGCAGGTATCCACTGAGTCGGATGAGCACAGCGAGCGCTACCATAAAGTGGCTCTTCCATTTGAAATGAGGTAGTAAATACTTATTAAAAAAACAATACAGATATAGAGGAAAAAAAGCACCGGATGCAATTCTTGCAGAAATTTGCTGGTGGAGTAAGCACGTGTTTGAAGATTGTGATCATGAAGAATTGCAAGATGACGCAGTAGAGCCAGCATAGGAATCACACCTGTGTGACTCAGATTCTGATAACAGCGATGATTCCGATGCTGATTTTACACTTCCCGAACCATCAGGCCCGAAAAGAGCAAGAGTCATATATATAAACGAAATATAAAATAAAGCATAAAAAGTTGGTGCATATTTTTATTTTCTGTGGACTTACATATTCTTATATATACTGTTTTTTTATGTGTCCGAATAAAAACTGTCGAGTCATGCGAAAGTTCGAACTAATTGAGAATTGCCCATATTTCAAGGGGATATATGATTTTTTATTTTCTGTGGATTGCAGATTCTTTGTACAAAAATTTTGTCTGAGAGGACTCCTAGTGAAATTTTATGGCAAATAGTTTTCTAGAAGATTTTAACCCTCTAGCGACCTTCAAAATGCCATTATATTCGGACTACTGAGATAACGGGTTAAAAAGTTATACAAAATTATTCCTCGTAAAATTTTACTATATGTCCCGAAACAACATATTTCTCTTCGGTATGTATTTTAACTCTTTTTTCATTTATTCTAAATACACTTAGGTAAAATATTGCAAATATAAAATGGCCATAGCAAAGCAATTTTACCAAAGTATGTAAAATTATTTTGAGGTTTTACTGTGGTTCCATTCCAAAACGTCAAAATACAAAGCATCAGTCTCTTTTATTTCTAAACCGCACTAGAAGAAAAAGTATAACTTGCGCAACCTAGTTGAAAATTAGCATCTAACCGTGGTTGCGCACATTTGGCACTACAATATACTCAGGTTTAGATATAAAAGACACTGATCCTTTGTATTTTGACGTTCTGGAATGCACCCTATATGAGTCTTGGTCTTTCATCCAGAGTTAGAATCATTCCCCCAGACAATGACCCTCAAATTGTTGCACAGCGTTATTTGTATTTTATCGAAACTGTTATGGTCATTGCTATTGTTATCGTTTCACATTCGTTCTTGTAATTGCAATACTTAATCACCAAAAGGACTCCGAAAATTAAAAGAATTGTGTATAATAGATCTATATTTGATTTGTTTTCCAATTCCAGTTTCGATTTTTTTTCGCATACTTATTTTAACTAATGCATGTCTGTAAAAGTACATGCATGGTTTTGCAAAATGTTTGCTGGTTCGCTTTTTTAAACACGCCTTTGTGCTGAACTTCGCGTCTGCGTTTTCATAAGGATAACAAAAAATAACCAGGTTTAGAAATATTTTTAATTTTATCAAAAACTTTTGTAACATTTTTACTAACTATATTATTGCGGGTGACGTTCGTCGAATCTGAGACCTCGGGACATTTTTGACTTCCTTAAATGCAGGAAGTACTGTAGCTATACATATATTTACATAAATATGAATTTGGATATTTAAAGATGTCTACACTTCTGGTACGCATATAAAAACTAATTAAAAGCACCATACATACATACAAACATACATTGATGGACCAACACACACACTTCCACTTGTATGCAACATGTGTACAAAAATATGTACAAATAAAAACAACCAACCAACTGCTAATCCATTTGTTCGCAGTTAATAGTTTGGCTTAAATTCTTTATACTAGCATTTGCTCGACGTTTAGGTTGAGATTTATTGCAAAAACATTAAAAGCTATTTAAACAAAAAAAAAAAACTATCTCATCGCCGCTTTTTCCATATTATTTTTGGAGTCGATTCGGCGCGGGAAGACGGGGTTTTGAATTTGATATGTTTCAACATTTCATACTTACCACCATGCCACAGGTAAGCGTTATACCGCGTCCACAATATGTGTTTGGCACAATATCACCATAACCGACGCATAGAAACGTGATGGCAGTTAGCCACATGGAGTTTAGCAAATTCGCGTGCTCCTCATCGTGGAATCTTTCATTACGTTCGTACGCGCAGTAGATTTGGTAGATAGTATTAGCAGTAACAGTAGTAGTAGTGGTGAGGATAAAAGTGGTACAAACAAATGAAAAATGTGAAGGAATTTTTGTTTAAATGAAATACAAATTTGTTGACCAAAATTTTACACGCTTATGTAAGAGTAGTAGAATGTTCAGCATAATTACTCAAAAGGAAATGACAATAAAAAAAAAACAAAAAAAAACCCAATTTGGAATGTAGGGCAATCTACAAAGAAAAGCTCTTACGGTAAACCTGGGGTTGATTGTAGCTACATATGCATGTAAGTAATGTAAAAAAAGGTGGCGGAGATAATATTTTGGTTCATCATAAATGTGTAAGTATAATATTTATAAATATATACGTATGCATCTACACATGTAAATATGTATGTATGTACCTATGTTGATTATGCTAATAAATTTCCATTTTTGCACATACTTACATACATATGTATGGTCATATCCCAAAAAACTTCCAATTTTGTCGCGTCCGTACCGTTTTTTATTTGCTTGTATCTTTGTACTTAACTGTGTATACTTCCAACAATTTTTGTTGAATATAGCACCTTCCCAGCGCCTTGTAACAGTTGTGATATACATACGATCTTTCAGTTTGCTTCCTATTTTAAGCTTAGTTACGCGTACGAATGTCGCGTCCGTATCTCAGGATATGCCCATATGTATGTATTTATTTAAATAATTTGTATTTGAATACATATATGGATTTATGTAGGTACATACATATGGATGTATGTGTGTAAATGCTTAGTCCTAAATAAAAATAGATTATGTATAAGGGTTTTTTGGGTGCGTGTGTGGGCAAATACATATGTATGTTTGCGTACATTTCTATCGCCAATGGTGTACTACTTTCATTTGACTATTCTGTGGTCTGTGTATGTATGTACATACGAGTATGATTTTCGATCGGTGCGACTAGTATAAATGAAGAGTGATGGCTTAATGTTCGTGTGTGCGAGTATTATGCGATGTTTGGCATCGAAAATGGTATGATCTTAAGGTTTGTATGTATGTATTACGGATGTCAATTTTCGGGCTTTTGTCGATCCCGGGATTTTCGGGATCTGTAAATACAATCCCGGGATCCCGGGATTGTCCCGAAATTCAGGCAAAAGTGCAACACATCTGTGATCATCCTATTATAGTATTTTAAATCAGATTGATATAACAAAAAAAAGTACAATTTATTGTAATTCATTTACATATTTATTAAGGCGATAAATCAGTATTTTCAATCAACAAAAAACAAACATAAAATTTGACAAACATATATGTATGTATGTACATATCCTCATTAATTTATAACATAGTTTTTGTACTACAAGTACAAATGCATATACGGTCACTCCGAGAAATATTTTGCATAGATTTTTTTTTTGCAATATTCAGAATATTTTTCATGGTATTTTTTTTTGTTAATTTAAAAAAATATATATGTATGTGCAATTTTGAAGTTGCGAAAACATCCCGTCGACATTTTATATTTTTTTTTTCTACAAAAAAATTCGTTATAAGGAAGAAAATGCCCAACATCGTCAGTAAAAAAAATTCAAAAATCAAGGGAGTTTTTAGCAACTTTAAAATTGCACTTTATTGTATTAAATTGAATGGGCTATAAAACTGCATAATAGAATTTTTTTTAAAAATTATGATTAAAAAGTTTGATATTTTTATGATAATTTGGTGAACTTAAACCAACTTTCTCTAAAGTGTGAAATTTTGATTTACATGATTTTTGTTGTAAAATGAGCTATATATTTTTTTTAATTAACAAAAAAATACCATGAAAAATATTTTGAATATTGCAAAAAAAATCGATGCAAAATATTTTTGTAAGTGACTGTATTTGGTACAGCAGTAACTGCCTATGTAACTATATAAAATTTTTTGAATCACGGTTTGAGATCAATTTAAGATATTATCAGTATATTTAAGTAATAATAAAAAAGTTAACACATTTAAGTAAACAATAAATATATAAGTGCATCACCTATTCCATTTCGAGCGAAGCAAAATTATTCCTTCTTTTGTTGGTAATGCGATCTTAAAGAAATTATAGCATTAAGGGTTGCAAAAAATTCTTAATTTGCCCTTGAGAGGGGATATTTGTGATAAAAATTTAATTGGCTAACAAAAAAATTGTTTCCAGCAATCCCGGGATTTAAATCGACTAATCCCGGGATATTCGGGACTTAAAAAAGACCGGGATCCCGGATTGACATCCCTAGTATGTATGTACGAGTTTATATGCCAAATTTATCTGTTACTTGTTAATTTTAAGCTTCTACAGAACGCCGGACTTCATAAGAAGCATATAATACTTTAACTATATAATGCTATTAAAAAAAAATAATAGATTGCTTTCCAATGGATTTTAAACACTTATATCTTTTTAAGGAAAATAAACTTGCGCCGATAGAAAAATGTACATGTGTTTGATGTGTCCGAGCATTAAGTTTGGCTTATTGTATTTATTTTTGAATTTTCTACCATGAGCATGCGAAATTCTTAAAGACCTAAGACATATATGAACGCATTATTTATTTAAAGTACATACGAAACGAAAGTTAAGCAATATACTTAAGTATGATTTTACTAAACTTTTAGCGCAGCAAAGAAATGAGAAGCTATTAATGATATAATATATGTACATCAACTATGCTGTATTTGGTTGCAACACATGAACAAATATATTTTTATAATGATTAACTAATAATCAAAAATGTATAATTTTGTTCCAATAACTGTAATTATATGTTAATTAAAATGTTGTTAGAAAGATATGGTAAGGTGGGGTGGAGTTCTCCGCTTTCCGTTTTCCGTTTATGTGAAGCGTCGAAGTAATAGTAAAAATAATACATAGATTGGTGCTTACATAATATATTAGTGATTAGCTGGGGTTCTCCTCTGATTTGTGGCGTGCGCCTTGATGTTGTCATACAAAGGGAGGGAGCTACAGTTTTACGCCGACTCCTAACGGCGATTGCATTTTCATGAGAAGCAGAAATACCATTTGGAGGCCTGCCATTGCCTGCCGTGGGGCGACCGCTATTAGAAAGAACTTTTTTATGTTTTATTTTTTTGACGTTGGTCGGAAACTCGGCTCGAGCCCAGCCCCTGCGGAATGATAGCACGTACTGCTAACCACAGCGGCCGCCGAAGTTCGAAGTAAGACCCGACGCAAAATGCAAAATTTGTCATTTTAAACATTATATTAGAGGTGTAATCGTCATGAACTTTTTTATAAAAATCACAATTTAATCGTTAAAATAGGTTATTTATATATTTTCGATTATACTTAATTATTGTTTTATGCTTTAATTTTTTTTTGGCTCTAAACAACTGAAAGCACCCACAAATGTGTATTAAAAATTAACGAGAGAATAAAAAATTCAAAATAAGGAGTAATTTTAAGGGAAAATGTATTTTTCATCGAAAATATATAACACTATCAAAAAATATCTGTATACCAGAAAATATAATGAAATAATGTGTAGGCACTATCTGTTCAGAAAATACCATTTAACAAAAATAAATCCGTTCACTAGAAATGAATTTAATTGTTTGGTTTTTTTTAAGTAATCTCCATCTCAAACTTCTATGATTATTAGGCATAAGAAGCTTTTTGCAAAAACTAAATGTACATAGCAATGAGCTTTTGTTAGGAAAATTAGGGTACTCTATAAGATTAGATTAGATGAGATTGGATTTGGAGGAGGGAGGTGACTTCTTCTTTTATCCACGTATCGTTCAATAATCTCGCGTGTCTGGTCGTATTAAAGGCTACAAAGTGGCACATAATGTTCTTTGCCATTTCTTATTCCCCGTGACATAACATACACTTGTCAAAATAACTTCAAACTTATGGGTTTGATAAGTACTTTGTTACTCGGAAATGTTTAATAAGGTTCTCCTTGTTGATATTAGCTTGTCTTTTACCTTCCCCTACTTGTCCAGTAATTTTGCGCTTTCTTCTTCATCCAGATATAATAATTTCGCCTAAGCGAGGTCTACGGCAGTGCGTTGAAGGAACCTGTTACTTTGAGTCCCTATGCGGGTCGTTTCTTGGGGAGAACATCTGTTACTTCCTTGAACTTTGTCCCGTTATCTTAATGATGCGAACCCAGTCTCTGGATGCAATGGATATTAAAAGCGGGAGGCAGTCCCACACCATCTTTGGGTATGACAATATTCTTACTTACTTTTCCAAAAATCTCTCAGGGCTAGCACATAGAAATCTGTACATACTTCATATGATTATTTACATTTCGAGGGCTTATGTTAAAAAAAAAAATTGGCTTCAGATACAAAAATCCACTTTAGACTCAACCGTAAACGATGATGTTATTGCTAATCTTATAAATAGCTTGCTAATAGAATTTACTATCGGATTGCAAAGATATAATTAACATCAGTGACGACAGTTAAGACCCAGGTGGGTTCTAACATAAGAAACTAGTTTTTGTGATAATTGAAGATAGAGGGTATTGAATATAAGATCTCGATAAGGTCGTTTTTTTTTGACATTTCTAGAATACAGAAAAATATTTATTCTCCTGTAAAACTTTAAATGTGTCAACATATATGTATGTACATATTATAGTCGCCACACGTTTCCTATCGAAAAATAAAATATTAAGATAAATGCCTAATCTCACATTCTCTTTTATCCTCCTATTCGGCTTCGCTACCTTTTATCAACAAATGTCATCGCCGTCGGGAATGCGAAATCTTGTATTCTATCATTCTTGGAAATTTTCGTACTTTGTTCCAATTTTTCAGCCGACATATTGAGGGCGCCGTATTTGAATGTAGACATTTCAAAATTTCAGTTTTTAGTTAGTTGAAGTTTTCCACTTTCGAATTTCAAGTGTTTTGTTTCATTTAAAGCAGAACAATTGTTTCATGCTCATGACATTCCATAAGGCTACCATTCAAAACTTTGTATCTATGTGCCTAATATGGAATTTTTTACCAGGCTCAAAGGTTCATGCTTAATCTCGGTTAAAAGCGTTAATTTTAAAAGTTCTCTTCACTTCCATCCACACCTTTATAAAAAAATGTATTTCTGTCCTGGTTAATAAAGCAAATGTTGACGATTTCCTATTACATATCCAGATAAATTTTTAAAATTTTTGACTCGTACGAAAACAGGAATACGTCTCATTACTAATCGAAATTTTTAGTATTTCGTATTTTCTGATAAAGTATAAACACTTTCTTTTGGTTAAATTTTTAGCTTCTTGTTATAGGATGCATTTAAAGTTTTTAAGATTCTTATTTTTTCGATAATTCGATATCAATTTGACGGTTTTGTGGGCATTCCTGAATATGAACATCGAATATTTTACACTTTAACCCTAGAACCATAACGTCTTCCCATCCTACGTTAAGACCAACTATGTGTAAATTTTACGTACTGATTAGAATCAGTGATGAAATTGATGGTACAATTGTACTTTTTTGGTACATTTTGGAAGCAAAAGGACATTGGTACTACATTGAAATTGTTGATACATTTTTGTCAAGATACGGTACTGCACCATAATTATGTCGAAATACCACACTCTATTTACTTGTAGATTCGAATTTTCGTGCATAAAAATATAGTGATATTTTTCTACCTTGTTTAAGTAAATACGTGGCGTTGATTAAAAACGAAGCTCTTACTTAAATAAAAAAAAGTTGCTGACATATTAGGACTATTCATAAAATTTTCCATTAAGTACTAGCAGCGAGAGAATAAAAGAATCATAGCGAGTAAAATTGAGGGGAAGACTAAATTATCAGAAAAAGTTATTGAATGCAAAAGCAGTAAAAACGTGCAACTTACGCCATTCTGTCTTTGTAATAGTTACATTTGGTAGGAGTATTTTTGTATTCTCCACACAAAATTATCCAGCAGCAAAAATTCTGAGCAGTTTGCAAAAACTTGCAATCTTCGAAACAGCTGATCACTTTCACAGTTGCAATAGGTGGTCCATTTGGTAATTTATTATCCGCTTGGTGCATTGTCCCCGATTTGGAACTTTTTTGCTATTGAATACTTTTGTATTGGAAAAATGTTTTTAACATATAAATAAATTATCTCGGAATGAATGAGTTTATTTCTAACAAATATATTTAATACCACATCATGACGCATTCAAAAATAAAAGAATTTCCTTCAAGCACCCTTCCTTGTTTCACAAAAATTAAGTAGATATAGCTACAAATGTGCCTCTAAAATTATCCCATTTTCGTTTTAACGATCAACTGACAAATTCGGTCAGAACCTTTCAGCATTATTATCTATTTTGGTATATTTCTGGGAAAAATATAGTACAATTGAAAAATTGTATACGGCAGCCATAGTTGACACACTAAAATTAGAAAATTAGAGATTAACGGTAAATTAACTAAACTAAACTTTTCTTCCTTTATTTTGTTTATTCACATGTTTATGATCAGCAGACTTTTTTACTTGTAATCCTTCGCAGGTAAAACTTTTTCCAGCAGAAATTGGCAGATCTCAGTGTCATTTTGCGCTCTCGATTTCCCCCTACTTTTTAAGATTTTAGGTACGAGAACACTTATTAACTTGTTTATTTCTATAAAAAGACATATTTTGCAAAATATTTTTGTGAAACTTCCATTCCGTTAAATGCAACGGTTTTTTGGAAAATTTTAGTATATGTAACTATGTAAATATGTATGTATGGTCTTTTAAATGTTGGTACTTTTTCGGCTTAGTATACTTTTTTTTGGCCATTTGGTACAAAATTAAAAACTCATTTATCATATCTGATTAGAAACCAATTTGTTTCTCATTTTGTTTCCTAAATTGATAATTTTTATCAAAATATTTATTTTTAAAATAAAGTATAAAATTTTAAAAGAAAATTCAATTTTATTTTATTACAGGAACGACAAGGAATAAATTAAATTTCATTGATACAGATATGACAACCTTTAATTTGATGTTCACCACATACGTAGGTATAGTTTACGCGTAGATTTGTGCTGCGCTCGCTCTCAAACCTTCAACTGACCACATATACTGTGCTTTCGCATTTCTGTATACATAAAAATAATTGCTGCAAACATTGTCGGCGTTGGGTATCGTTAGAGCATGGCACATTTGTGCAATTTAAAATTGCATATGCGTAAAACAATGCTCGGCACCAACACAGTCTAATTTTGTCGTGGTATTAGTGCGTCTCCTGCAGGGCACAGTATATAGAGTAATAAACCTTTTTGAGTACTCCTCGGGGGTAAAATCTGATCGGGGTTGATAATGAGAAGGAGCATGAATTTTGCCGATTCAGAGTTGCTTACAAATTTACAGTGGTATGAAAGGGAACAACAACCGTACTATGGCAGAGTGGCACAGCTAATTTTGTAAACAAACACTTTTCTTATCATTTTAAAGAGATAATTGCTATTTATTTTGCAATATACCCAGCCAGTAAAAAATCCGAAAACCGATCCGTAAAAAACCAAAAAAGTGGATGACGTGCGGTTTTTTGTCCGTTTACTGATTCCATTTCCGGATATTTTGACGATCCGTTTTCCCACTAATGTGTGCGGCAGAAACGTATGTACAGACCAGTGTTGGCATTAATCGATTGATTTTTTAATCAATTAGTTAATTCGATTAAATTCAATCCGATTTCAGTTAATCAGGATTAATTTTAATCTGATTAAAATGTTAATCGTAACCGCGATTAAAAAAATTAATTTTTAATCGTTAACCCTTAATTTGATTAAGTAGGTTTGGTGATTATTTAATTTATGCTGGAATTTTACTGTGCACACAAGGCTAGTTAATCGGGTATGGCAATGTCGGTTTTCCTCATAAATCTAAGCAATTTGGTGTGCATTTTCATTAAGATCTATTTAACAGACGCTAAGCAAACTAGGTTTTAATATCCCTCTGCACATGTGCGATGGGTTATAAAAATTCCCAATTTACGTATTACTATTAATAATTCTTCTTATTTTTTTTTATATATTATGCGTTTCTTATAAGCGTGAAACACAAACAAAAGAATAACTATAACCCGTGTTTGGTTTCAAATTCGGACACACTAGACCACTTAATCAGATATTTTTAAATTGGATTAACGATTAATGATTAAAATTAAGTAATCGTAATCACAACCGACGATTAACGATTAAAAAAATTTAATCACTAATCGTACATATGATTACGATTAATTAATTTTAATCGTTAATCGCGATTAACATTTTAATCGTTAATGTTTAATCGTTAATCAGATTAACATTTTGCCAACACTGGTACAGACAACAGTATGTGTAACGGATACGTTTTCGACTGTTTTTTCTGAAATTTGTCTGATAGAATTTTTCGTTCAATACGCTTTCCATCTGCGCTTCACAGATACTTTTTTATTGTTCAAAAGAAATAAAATAAAATTCGGAAGAGCCTGACGGAATTCGAACCCGCCACCTTCTGGAAGCTAACAAATAGCGGCAAATTCCTCTGCACGCTCAGCCACTGCCGACTATGTATGCATGCTTTCAAATGTTTAGATTGAGCAAATAAAATACAATTATTGCTTTCAAATGACATCATCTTTTTCGAACGTTTTCCGGATACGAAAATTGATGATAACTGTAGGAGTTTTTTGTATGCGTTTTCGGATACGGAAAATTGAACTAAACTGCACTGTCGACAAAATTTACGTTTCTTTGCTGGCTGGGTACCGATATCCAGCGTGTGGCATGTGAGCCTCACTAAAATCTACTCTATGTGCTGGCTGAACTTATGACCACCATAACCTTCGGAGTCTCCAAGCAAATGCGTGTCCTGAGTTTATACATACAGTAGCCATTCATAGCAATTACTATTGTATGTGTGTATGATTCATATTTGTNCATGTTGGACCAGCTCCGGGTAATGAACCATTGAATGTGCTGGCTGAACTTATGACCACCATAACCTTCGGAGTCTCCAAGCAAATGCGTGTCCTGAGTTTATACATACAGTAGCCATTCATAGCAATTACTATTGTATGTGTGTATGATTCATATTTGTGGCATTCTATACTTTGATGTTGAGTATTTTTGAGGAGCTCCGGGTAATGGTCGCTCAAACTTGTGTGCATGGGCGTCGCCAGGATCGAATTTAGGGGGGGGAGGCCGACATATAAAAAAATCCCAAAATTTTCATCTTTACACATTCATGTTTCTGGCATGCGGGGGACGATATGTACTTGCCGATTTGTTTTACAAAAATTATTTAAAAAGCAGAGGTCTCGGTTGCTCAGCAAACCGGTTAATCGTTTCTGCAATTATTTCACATTGATTCTCTCAAACTAATCTTCGATGTATTCTTAAAATGCATAAACCTAAAGGTAAATTTTATAGGAAATTAAACTAACAATTTATTAAAACTAGTAATAACCCCCGAAATACGGGTGAGTACTTAGCTCAAAATTTATTTAAAGAACTTCGTGAAAGACAACAATTAATCTTGTATTGCTATACACCTGATAACCCAGGATAATTTTTAAGTTCTTAAAAGACATTACTCTACTCTAAGCTTCGTGCAGTGGGTCATGAGAAAACCGTCATCTTTAAGGTATAGTCCAACCTTTCACAATATCTGGTATTAGCCTTAATCTGAAACGCAATAATCATTAAAAATTGGCGCCGTTTATGGTGAAAAGCATTTAATATCACACTTTCAAACTAAAGCTTTCTTAACCCTGGAAGCCTAATCTATTTGGGAGTAACGTAAAGCCTTAACATACGGCGTAGAGGCTTATGTACTTAAAAGATAACCTGTGAGCTAAAATGTACTTAGTCCTGTCTTATTTTTTTTAAAGAATATTGAAGTTGTGAGTTTGACTAATAATAAAACATAGTTTTATTAATAATAACTATAACCACATTTATTTAAAACAACAAAATAAAAAGTAAAATTTGTGTTAAAATTAAAAAAAAGACCCATTCCGTATACGCCTCGCAGACGTAGATTATACTTTTAGGGTTAACCCTTTCAGTACAAAAATTCAACCACTGGTTCTAAAAAATTTTAAATATGTATACCGGCTAATTTTGGATCGTTCATTTTAAAAATCACATACAAAAATGTGTAAAGCTTTGAGGTTTGCGGTCATTCAGGGTCCTTTTTAATGGTCAGTGATATCCTAAGCGTTTAAAAAAGAAAGGGATCTCAGCTATTTTTTTTTTTGCTTTCGTGAAATATATTTCAAAACTATAAATAATACCTAATAAATTTTCTCAATTCCACGGAAATATGGTTCATATTTTTCAATAGATTATATTACTTACTATCGACTTTTCTGCCGCTTTTTACTTTTTTGACAAACACGGTCAACTGCAACTGCAGCTTGCACTTTAGTTTGATATATAGCTCAATTCTGTGGCTGCTACAGATCGGCCTAACTAAGTCGTATGACTGAGCAATTATATATAGATACTAAAGGCCTGAACTACAAAACATAGCGACATGTAACATATCATGCAAGTGCCAGTTTATATCATGTCGCTTATACATGTTTGAAAGTGATATATGAAGACATTGCCGAATAAATTCAAATCAAATCATGCATCAAATTTATGCATGTCAACAAAAGGAACACATGCAACATATTCAGCATTATTATTTACATTGTATATACGGGAAGAGATTTTCCGAATTTTGCAAGCTCCTACTATAGTAAAATTTATTAAACAATTATCTAATTAAAAATCTATATACCAACGGTTGGCAAACGTGGCTCTTTGAGCCAAATGCGGCTCTTTGCTTGGCAAAGTGCGGCTCTCTTTACTTTCTCCTTGCTTAGAAAATTTTTGCCCTTTTTACTTTTTAAAATACATATTACACATATACATACATATTTTACATACATACATATTATACATATAAATACATATTTTAGCCCACAACAATTTGCCAACAAGAAAACCGCTGATCAAGAAGAGCTGGTTGGAATTTACGCAAATCCCTAAATTGAATTTGATGGTTTGAAAGTTGAAATAGTAAAATATGACTATGTCAGGATAAGAATTCAGGATTTGTTTTCTTACGTTTTCAATTGTATACTTTTAACAGGTCTATTCTGCGCTGGTAACATAAATTTTATAACCGGTATTTAAAGTGTCTGTCAATTTTTAAACCTTTTTCGCATTCTGTGCTCTCTTGTAACCGGTAAATTTGGTTACCATTTCATAAGCTGGTAACAAAATATTGCCCCGTGAAATATAAAATACAGGAATTTCCACAAATCTTCATAGCTGAGTTGCTGAATATTTTCACTGCATTACCAACGTACCTAGAATCGCGGTGACAAAAAGTGCTAACATTTTTTGGTAATAAAATTTTTCGGTCACAAAATCTTCGGTAACGTGCAGAATAGACCTGTTAATGTAAACAAAATTTCTATCAGCTGTTCGTCTAACTTGCAAGTTTCTGCAAATTTTCTGCTCGCGTACTATTCTGGATATTTTTCTTGTGTGAGAGAACAGATGATATTTCGCCGAAATTTCGCTGTTGGACATTTTTTACTGGAGATTTTAAACGAACGTACCTATTGACTACCCAACATTTAACAGAATTGTTANTTACTGGAGATTTTAAACGAACGTACCTATTGACTATACAACATTTAACAGAATTGTTACGAACGGCTTTAACTGACCTAAAACCAGATTTTGAAAATCTCGCCAAAGGGATCTTTTGAATTTTCTTTTATATCTATCTTACGTACAATAGAGTAATAATAAAATTAATGTTTTTCATTTCTAATAATAATTTTATTAAAAAATTAAATTTTTGTTTTCCTTGTTCTTTTTTTGTGGCTCTTTGTAGCATTTAGAACTTAGATGTGGCTCTTTTCGACCTCGGCCTTGCCCACCCCTGCTATATAGATTTTCATACAAGGCAGGATTAAACAGTATTAAAAATATGCTGCAGAAACACAACAGCAAACAACAGCTGAGCTAAGAAGCAATGACATGCTATAACAGTATGTTTGAGATGGAATGACATGGCATAGCAATGCATGCAATTTTTGAAAATGACATTTTAATAGATACGCTGGGAAGAAGTTAAGAAAATGTTTAAATTTATATTTTGTTACCTACTTCACCTATTTAAAATCTGAAAACTATATCTACCTTTCATGAGCATGAATTGGTATTATAACTTTGGTCCGATATTTGTAAGTACCAGAATAAGAAGAGATAGACTCATGAAAATGTGTACTTATGTATGTGACCAGAACATCGAGCTGAGCCGACTTAGGCTTATGGCAACCGAACTTCAGTTGGGTGGCCACTGGCTGAAATGGTTTTACAGATGGCAACTGCAAGCGACGCCCATGCTTGTGTGTGCTTAGTGAGCTCTCTGGGCGGATGCGCTGGCAGGCTTTGGAGTCTCTATAACTATACAAACCTTGTTTTGGTTTGGAATAAAGACTTAAATATATTCGGAAATTTAGAATTTTCCTTGATAAATTCACAAAATTCACGTTTTTCATACAAATATAATACGATTTGAGTTTGCAGTTTAAAGAAACACCAGCAATAATTATATACTTTATCTTAATTAAGCATTGATATTATATTTAACCTACATTTTATATATGTTATCCTCGAAAAGAACTTTTTCCAATCATGAGGCGAAGTTCCCCATAGTAAGTGTTGCCGTGCGCGGAAAACGAGAACGCTGCACGCAACCCAAAAGTACTCCTCGGGGACCGATTGGTGAAAAACTGCGAAAAGGTTTAATACTATATTTACTGTGCTGGAGGGAAAGCTACCAGTTATGAACACGGTCGCCACACGACAAAAAATTTTCTGACCAGAATTTACAAAAAAAGTTACCTAAAAGTTGCCAAGTAAAAAACAACGTTTTATCAAATAATAAACTGTTATTTGTCATAAATAAAACATGGGTACAATAAATAGTTTCATTAAAAGAAAACTATACAAATTCATTTTACATATGAGGCCATGAGGGCCAGAGGAGCCTATTTACACACAAATTTTTAGTAATATGAGAAATAAGGATCTATAAAAAATAAATGCGGTCTTTTACTAAACAATTCATTGCACCTACGTGATGCTATATATTATAGTAAAAGAAAACCAAAACGGCGTGCCTCGGGCTATTACTGTTTCGATTCTGGTAATGCATTTTAAGGTGAACCTCAACTTTTTTTTAAATGTCAGTTAAGCTACTCTGGCGCTCAAGGCCTCTTATAATAACTAGATATATTTACATACGTATATAGTATGTAAACACGGTGCAGCGAACAAAGGTGGCGACGTCAGTGGTACCGCTACTTTGGTTTTGCCGATTTTGACAGTTGTGGTAACTTGCAAATAAACCTTTGTTTACAAATCAGCGAAGAAGAAATTTGAATTATAAGCGAAAAATCAGTTTAAACTGTGTTAATTTGCAATTTGTGAGTGATTTTTGAGTTGAGGACTGCGTAAAAACTAATACAATGATGTGCCGTGTGTTAAATTGCGACAGCCGTCTAGATGCAAAGAGCGTAGATGCAAGTGTAGCGCTGGGACGAATCGCTGCATTTTGTGTACATAGGGCACGGCAAAGCCGTTCCCGAAATGTTTCTCTATTATTATATTAACAGCATTTCCTTACAATGATTTTGTTTCTGCTCCACGCAGCCTCCATTAGGAAGTTAACTAATCAATCCCGCAGAGATGCTGCTGCAAATTGCAAAGCAATGTAGTACACTAAAACGTTTGCTGAAGCAGCCTCAATTGCGAAGCAATGAAGTAAGTGCACTAAAATGTTGACTGTTCTCTAATAGATTCGATGAAAAATGCAATATTTTCGTATTTAGCAAAATTAAAACACGTTTTTCGCTGTAAAGTGAACTGTTTTGGCAGTTTCAACTCGTTCTCCTTTTCGCTCTATTCTTTGTTTACTTGTGGTACACAAATGTCAACGCCCAGGACGGCGCAATCTTGTATTCTATCATTCTTGNTTTCGTATTTAGCAAAATTAAAACACGTTTTTCGCTGTAAAGTGAACTGTTTTGGCAGTTTCAACTCGTTCTCCTTTTCGCTCTATTCTTTGTTTACTTGTGGTTTACTTGCGCCCAGGACGGCGCAATCTTGTATTCTATCATTCTTGGTATGTAAATACATTTTTATTCAATCTCTGTATACTTACGTGTATAAAGAAGAATATGAAAAAAATTGTGAAACAAAAAACAACACATAAATATTTTTGCAAAGCACGCGTTTAAAAATATACTTTTTTAAAAACGCGCTTTAAGCTATTGTCTTTTGAACGGGATCTTAGCCTCAGAATAAAGAAATTATTTAAAAAATCGACTTATGTGCATATACCGAAGCGCTAAAGAACCTAAATATACCGCACAAACTGCTGTTCAAACCTCCTTTTTTCATTTCTTCTATATATGGATCAAAGATCTGTCAATAGGTAAAAGCAAAATAGAGCGTAAAATTGAGAGAAGAGAAAACTAGAAGAAAAAGTTATTGAACACAAAACTAGTAAAAACTTGCAAGTGAACAGGTGTTGCACTGTTTTGACATTCTGCTGTAAACATTTTACTAAATATTTATAAATCAGTTTTAAACTCTTTGCTTTACACACAAGCACTTAAACAGTCCAGCACATCATTAATATTTTGATTTCCACTGATTTTACTTTTGTTTACGCTTAACCAAGTCAACAAATGGCAGCTTTTGATATTCATTCTTCTTCTTCTTCTGCTAGCTAAATTCTGCTAGTAAAAATTTCACTAGCAAGAATTTGCAGCTCTCCCGTGTTATTACGCTCTCGATTCAGGGCTCTCTTGCACATTTTGTGGGTTATTATACACTTTTCCAGTAATAATTTGCAGGTTCCAATACAAATTAGTACTGACTATTTGTTACTATACAAACCTAATAATTATTGAACGTGTGGCATATTTCGTGATATTAATTGCATGCATTTCGAACAAATTAGATGTGCTATCACATTAAGATACGATTTCCAGGCTTCATCCATTCGACTTTAAACTTCTCGACAGAAAAACATGTAAATACTGATGCGATAAATATTGACCATGTAGCATTCCCGCGCGATCCATCACTATTTTGAAATCCATCAATATGGATCACGATCCAAATATCACAATAAATATTGAACGCGTGACAGGCGCCCACACTGTGATAAATTAACGAGTAGACTGCCCAACGATACTTTTCTTCGATATGTGGTTAGCTATTTTTGCTGAGCGCTGTGCTACCTGATCAACGCAATTGTTTCTGGTAGTGTTGTCACCGCTACACACAACCACAGTTCAATTTATCAAATGAATCCAATTTTTTTAGTCGGACTTTATACACGGTAAACTTACCAAAAGTTACCAAAATAAAAAAAAGTTGCCAAGTTATCATGCACTCAAAAAGTTACCTATATGTGGCAACCGTGGTTGTGAACCAGAATGCTACCAGTTTGCGTTTCAGCCCAACTAGTTCACGTTGTATCATTTTTCAATGTTAGCGACTGGTATTTTTAACATGGTGGTGTCATAGGAGATGTCAATTGCCCGCTCCTGCATCAGCACGCTACCAGTAGAAATACTAGTACTATCATACCAGTTGACGGGATAGACTGCCTATTCATCTCCCGTTAAAAGCATAAGTAAGCCATTTTGCTCGCGGCGCTGCAACAGTGGCAATGGTCGACAGAGTAAAGCTTTGACACGCCAAATCAAGAGTTCCGAGTTCGAATCTCAGTGAGCGAATATTTTTTTATTTAGGTTTTTTCCAAATGAAACTCAATTTATGTACAATTGTTATTTTATATTTAAATTGAAATAATTATTTAAATTAATTTACTTACTTTGCTTTAACAACCTCCAAGCGCACTCTAACCTGAGATCACAGAACCTGCATCGGTAGTCTTCACTCGACTGTTGGCTGTGGCAACATTCATGATGAAAGCAATTCATCGCATTTTAATTTTGGTTGTGGCTATTCAAAGACAGATGTCGCTGATCGCATAAGTTGTTCGAAATCGCCGAAATGGTAGGCCGTCGGTTTAGCACATACTAGTTAATGAACTAGTATTTATACTGGCTGGTTTGGAATTTCACAGCGGAGAACTGGTATAATTACAGTCCATGACGAACTGCTATGACTTCCCCATTTAATACCAGTTTTCGAACTAGAATTTCTACCAACTAGTTTACTTTTTTCTACGAGGAACTGGTATAATTACGGTTCATAACGAACTGGTATGACTTTTATCCTTAAATAATAGTTGATGAACTGGAATTTGTGCATACTGGTTCAGCTTTTCGCTGCAGGGTCATGCTCAGTTATGGTTGCCACATTTTTATAAATGTACTTAAAGGGGTATTTTTCGTGCATGGGTCTTTTGGCCTATTTTGCTTATACGTATAGTGAAATAATGAATCTTGGAAGATTTTTATAACTAATACTATTAGTTTATAGAAAATTTTACATACGAAAAATTTAGTACTGGTAAAATTAAAAAAAAATTTAAATTGGTAAAATGTTTGTTTAATAACTAGGCACCGTTTTATTAGAATCAATTCTTTAAAATGCTGACCGGCCAGATGGTTACGGTGTTTCGATTGTATTATTTCCTTAGTATTTAGTTCTAAATATAGAGTATAACTTATAAATATTATTCATTACGCATTTTTGGGCATAAACCAGCATTTCGTTTCTCTATCGATTTCTTTAGATAGAAAAAAATATTCTAAAATAACGTATGCAAGTTGTGCCCTTTTTTATAAAAATCATGGGAATTATTATAAATTAGTGAACGTTGGTCAGCAAGCAGCCCCTATTATATTTTTTTTAAATGCACACGGCATGAAAGATACAGTTTTGTTATATTAAAAATATGTAGGAATAACAGCATAATGGGCATTGTTGCTTGTTGAAAGTTCTTTGAACTATAAACTGTAGTTCTTATATAGAGTCGCTCTATTTTGTGTTTGAATTAGAGATGGGCACGGGTCCCGATGCCCGCCGGGCCCCTGCGTAAGCCCGCGAGTACGGACCGGAATATTTGCTCTCAGCACGAACTCCTGCGTGCATGGGCGTTCAGTAAAATTTCATAAAAGCACGAATAAGCACGAAAAAGCAAGTTGCTAATACTACATATTTAGATAAGCTTTTGTTTTTATACAAAAAAATAGGACATATTAAAACTCTTTTGATAAGAGAAAAGCAAAATATGAAATATTCGGAAACCGATAGAAAGAATAAGATACTTAGTAGTTTTGTTTACATATCAGTACATAAAATACCTTCCACTTTTTCTACTTCCCAGAAAATATATTATAAAAATCTTTGATGTAAAAACTTGGTTCGCTTAAGTAAATATACATATGTACATAAACACAAAACCAAAAATATGTACATATGTATACATACTATAAAAGTTGGCTCTTTATTTCCGGGCTTGGACGTGTCCCGTCGTGCCGGGCCCCACTAAACTTCTTACCGTGCGGGCTCGTGCGTGTTTTTGAAAGTTGATTTTGCACTCGTTGATTTTGCGTGTGCTAAAATTACTAAGAAAAACAATCAACAGCCGAGCGTGAAGTAACCTTGGTGAAATCTGCAAGTAGAGTGTCAAACTATCGATGGCACTATCGATAGTATCGATGGTTTTGGGCTTCGGTCTACTATCGATAGTTTTTAGCACTATCGATACTATGGAAAAATTACCACTCTTAGTTTTGAGCCATTTTACGTCCGAAAGAAGTGCACGTACAAAGTTTCGTTAAGATATCTCAATTTTTACTCGAGTTATCGTGTGCACAGACGGACGGACGGACAGACAGTCACCGCTTAATCGATTTCTCTTTTCATTCTGATCATTTATGTATACATTTGTCTATATCTATCTCGATTCGTTTTGCCTGTTACAAACAACCGTTATGTGAACAAAGTTATAAAACCCTTGTGCACAAGCGCGCTCGGGTATAAAAAGTTTCGATAGTAGCGATAGTATCGATAGTGCAGCTAAACTATCGCAAACTATCGAGTGGCCTCACTATCGATATGTATACGTCAGGGATGGAATTTCAAAATTTCAAAATGTCTTCAAAAATTGTGCCGAAAAGAATATGAAAGTGCCACAAAATTAATTTTCTGTTATAATATATTTCTTAATATAAAAATTATTAATTAACTAAATTATTACAGTAAATCACTTTTATGAGGGATTCTTTATAGACGGCATACACGGTGCGTCTGATTCACGAGTCGATTTGGATGTGTTAAGTAAAAATAAATATATCGGTGTAACTAACGACATGACTCTGGTATGACTCTGAATGACTCAACTGTGTGTAGTCGANACGGCATACACGGTGCGTCTGATTCACGAGTCGATTTGGATGTGTTAAGTAAAAATAAATATATCGGTGTAACTAACGACATGACTCTGGTATGACTCTGAATGACTCAACTGTGTGTAGTCGAAAGGCGAGTCAACACGTACACAGTTGACTCGCGAATCAGACGCACCGTCTATCTTGCCTATTAGACATATACATAAATTCATAGTAAAATTACACAGAATTCCAATTACGGAGGGGAAATACACCGAAATATAGCTATTATGACATTCTTACACACATATGTATGTATCTATACCAGTGACCGCCAAACACTTTCCTGGGAAACGAACTATATTCGGCCTTTCACATGTACACAATCGGCTTCTTACACGTACACAATCCGAACGTCAACAGAAGAGTAGCAGAGCAACAAATTTTATTTAGTTGCATGCAAACAATAGGCGAAGCAGGTTTATGACGCATTTCCGTGCATTACCACCAACACATTCACATTTTTTATTTCATAACTAATACATTCTCATTTTAAGACTTCCCTGTAGGGAAACCCCGAACTGGTGTACCAAATTTGTAGTCCCGTACTAGATCTTTATCACCAAAAACGAACCAGTCCGATAGTAACTAGATCGCCACCAGCTCAAAAGCGGCGATATGTCGTACTTTTAAAAAACAATTTTAGAAATCTATATCTAAAATGACGAATTTAGAACTGTTTAAAAACTATAGAAAAATGGATGTAGAACGAACTAGATCTCATCTGGCGAATTTTGAACTAGTTCGAAACTACTGAAAAAGGGATGCAGCGGGGGGCTTGTTTACTTTAAATAGATTTTTGCTTGGCGGGTTTTTCGTTCAAATACGCTTTCAGTCTGCACGTCGCAGATGCTTTTTCATAGTTTGGTAATACAAAACTAATATTTGTGTTAACAGCTTAACATTATGGGACCTTCTGGAATATAACAAATAACAGTCAGCACCTCTGCAAATTCAGCTACAGCCAAAGGTATGTAAACGTGTTTTCAAATGCACAATTTAATTTACATTCATTCAAACAAACTTGATTTCGGATTGAAAATACATTTCTCTCCAAATAATAAAAATTGCTACCATGGTAACCCAAAAAGAAAACATCTTGTTACTTTTTTCGTTTACAACTGGTTCGAAACTATAGAAAATGGGGTGCAAAGCGAACTAGATCCCATATGTCGAATTTAGGACTGGTGCTGAACTATAGAAACGGCAATGCAGCGGGGGACAATTTCCAATTCCTATGACATCGCTGTGTTAAATTCGCCAGTTGTTTGCATGCAAAAGAGATTTATCGCGAACTAGTAGTGGTTCTAAATGTACTAGAAGCGCACCAGTTCAAAACTAGAGATTTTCCCTACAGGGTTCTCTTTTTGGCGGACACTGATCTATACCAGTGGTGCACAGCGTTGGCAGAGCTCCCAACACAAGCGCAATTTTTTTGTATCAGTATGTGTGTACTCAGCAAAACAGCTCGCGCATGTGATGCTTACAGCCAGTGTTGCCATTTAGTCGTTTTCCGGCTAGATTTAGCCGGTTGCGATAGCAAACAGCCGGAGATATTTCGATTTAGCCGGCAGCCGATTTGTTAGCCGTTTTGCAGAAAAAAATTAGCCGTTTTTAACCGATTTTGCTATTTGCCTTGTTTTCTTAAATTTCAAATATATATACAGTTGTCCACAAAATAATAGGAGTGCGATATTTTGACCAGTTTTGGCTATTTGTCTTTTGTTTATTTAATGTTTATTATTTTTTTAT
>NW_016157178.1:269717-275550 GCF_001687245.7 Rhagoletis zephyria
GTGCGTTCTGCTTAAAAGTAAAAATATTAGTTCACTTTGTCTTACTTGTCTAAATTTAAGCGTATTGTTTTTTAAGTAAATAAGATATACAGTCAGTCAATAAAGTTTAGGTACATCGAAGTTTTTACAATACCGGCAACTATTTATTGTTTAAATATTTAGTTTTTCCCTAATATTTTTATAAAAATATGATGAGTTCTACACCAAAAACCCCAAAAGTCAGAGTTCCAAACCTTATGCAAAATTAAAGAAAACTCCGCAAATTTCCATCCAAATATTGCAATTTACACTCTTTAGAAAAAAGTTAAGTACGCAGTTTTTCAGCCCATTCAATTTTAGTATAACAAAGTGCAAGTTTGAGGCAGCTACGACTTACCATTGATATTTAGCAATTTTTTGTTGTTGTTTGGAAAGTCCTAGCTTCCTCATACTTGCACTTCATTATACTAAAATTGAATGGGCTAAAGTACTGCAAACTCAACTTTTTTTAGAGAGCGCAAATAGAAAGTGAATTATTTTAATGAAATTTTGCGGAATTTTCTTAAATTTTGCACAAGGTTTGGAACTCTGATTTTTGGGGAAATTAAAAAAAAAATTGCCGAAAACTAAAATATTTAAAAAATAGTTGCCCGTATTGTAAAAAATTCGTTGTACCTAAACTTTATTGACTGACTGTATTAAGGTAGCTGTGCTGGATTGCNTAATGATTAAATGCTGCTTTAAATTATTTTACCCATAATGATTACCGTCCCTGCTTTTAAAATTTGAAATAAAATAGTTTAGTGAAAGTACCACATTTCACTGCTTTTGGACTGGTTCGGGACTATTTACTATCGGACTGGTTCGTTTTTGGCGAAAAAGAACTAGTACTGAACCAGAAATTTGGTTCACTAGTTCGTGTTTTCCCTACAGGGCCCTGTGGGGAAAATCTCTAGTTCTGAACTGGTGCGCTTCTAGTACATTTAGACCCAGTACTGGTTCGCGATAAATCTCTTTTTTATGCAACCAACTGGCGAATTTAACATGGCGATGTCCTAGGAAGTGTCAATTGCCCCCCGCTGCATCCCTTTTTCGATAGTTCCGAACTAGTCTTAAATTCTATAGTTCCGAACCAGTTCTAATATCGACAGACGAAAGAAAAAAGTATCATGATTTCTTAATCTTTTTGGTTCTTCCGTGTGTGCGATTTTAAGTTATTTTGAAAGAAATGTGTTCTCAATTTGAAATTAAATTTGTTTGAATGATTGTAATAAATGTACGTTTACATACCTTTAGCTGTAGCTGAGTCTGCAGAAGTGCTCGCTGTTAAATTCCAGACGGTCCCAAGATGTTGAAATGTTAACACAAATTTTGGTTTTTTATTACCAAGCTATGAAAAAGCATCTGCGAAATGCACAATAGAAGCGTGTTTGAACGAAAAAGCCGCTGAACACATATCTATGTAAAGTAAACAAGCCCCCTGCTGCATCCCTTTTTCGATAGTTCCGAACTAGTTCTAACTTCGACAAATAAGATCTAGTTCGTTCTGCATCTCTTTTTCTATAGTTCCGAACCAGTTCTAAATTCGTCACTGTAGATATAGATTTCTAGTGAAAAAACTGAAAAAATTTTTTTTTTTTAAAGTACCACTTTTCGCCGATTTTGGACGGTGGGGATCTAGTTCCTATCGGACTAGTTCCTTTTTGGCGACAAAGACATAGTACGGAACTAGAAACTTGATTCACTAGTCCGCGGTTTCCCTGCAGGGTCCCGGAGACTCCCGTGTGCACCACTGATCTATACACACATACATATGTATGTCTCTATATGCGAAATAATGGCAGTGAGACATTTTGACCAGTTTCGCCTATTGTTTTCATTGATTATTTTTTAATTGATATTATATAAAAGTCTAATTCATGATGTTATAAACACAATATATGTATACAAATCAGCATTTCCAACTTTGTACAAAAATTATAAAAAGTGAGCAATTTTTCGCACCAAAATACTTTGAATTCAGAAGTTTTAGGGAGATTCCAAGTTTTCGATGTTATGCATTTTTCCATATAAAGTGTGTTCGAAATTTTTTTAAATGAATCAAAATGTATGACACCGTCAGAAAAAAACATCAAAAATCATCGGGATATTACAGAAACTTGCACTTTCATTTAATGATCTATAAAACTGCGAACTTAGAATCTTTCCAAAAATGCTGAATTAAAAGCTTGTTGTGACGAAAATTTACTATTCGTACTGCATATTCACAACAGAATTCAGCGGTTTGCAAATAATTCTCACAGCGTGCTTTTAATTTTCACTTTCACTTTTTGTAATTTTTTAATCTATAATGTGCTTTGTAATTTTTTGTTATATATTGGCATTTTTTGCTAAACTTCTATATTTTATGATTGTGCCAAAACAGAATGAATTGTGCCAGAAGTGCCTCTGAGAATGAGACGAAAACTCGATATATCGATATGTATCGTTAATTTTTAATTCTACAATGAAACACTGAAGAAACATCTACTCATTCAAAAATGCATAGAACCATTTCTTCTTCTTCTTTATTGGCGCTGTAACCGCCTAAGCGATTTTGGCCGAGCACACGCCAGTCGTTTCTCATCTGTGCTAACTGACGCCAATTGCAAATGCCAAGTGAAGTCAAGTCCTTCTCCACCTGGACTTTCCAACGCAGAGGAGACCTTCCTCTGTTACCAGCATCGCGGCCCGTGTTGAATATTTTCAGAGCAGGAGCGTTTCTGTCCATTCGAACGACATGGCCAAGCCAGCGGAGCCGCTGAATTTTAATTCGCTGCACTATGTCTATATCGTTGCAAAGCTCATACAGCTCATCGTTAAATCGTCTGCGATATTCGCCATCACCAACGCGTAAAGGTCCGTAAATCTTTCGCAGAATCTTTCTCTCGAAAACTCCAAGAGCCGCCTCATCAGATGCTTTCATTGTCCATGCCTCCGCGCCATACACCAGCACAGGCATGATGAGTGACTTATAGAGTGTGGTCTTTGAGAGAGGACTTTACTTCTCAATTGCCTACTCAGCCCAAAGTAGCACTTGTTGACAAGAGTGATTCTCCGTTGGATTTCAAGGCTGACATTATTATTGGTGTTAATGCTGGTTCCCAAATAAACGAAGTCGTCTACTTTTTCAAACTTGTAATTGTCAACAGTGACGTGGGTGCCAAGACGCATATGCTCTGACTGTTTGTGTGATGACAGGAGATACTTCGTTTTGTCCTCGTTCACCACCAGACCCATTCGCTTTGCTTCTCTATCCAATCCCGAGAAGGCAGAACAGACGTAGCTAGGGTTCGAAATTTCAGACTTTGGTATCGATACTGAGTACTCATTCTGGCATCGAGCTCATGGTATCGATACTCTAAAAGTATCAGGGAAAAAGTATCGATACTGCTCAGTATCGGACTCATTAAAATATCTCAAAAAAATTATTTTATTCTTCAATTGCATATCTAGTTATTTCCTGAAATTAAAACAATCGAAATTTTAAATATTTGATTTTTATTTCATTGCAGAACTTACTTTCACGTTAGAAGTGATTTTAACGTTAAATGTATATACATACATACATATATATGTACATACATTTTATTAAGAAATTTTCGTAAACTTTTTGGGTAAGCATTTTTGTAGCATATTTAATTTTAGTATAAAAATGTGCAAGTTTGAATTAAAAGTCAACGGTATGTAGTAGGCTACACGTAAATTTGAATAGGCTACAAAACTGCATACCCAAAAAGTTTCTAAAAGTTCTGCAATTTCGTGAACTTTGCGTTAAGATTTATGGCCTTGTTCATAAAAAATAAAAAAGGTTTATAATCTGAAAAATGTATGAAAATGTCATTTTATTAAGCTCTTTAAACCTACTTTATTTTTTATGAATAAGGCCATTAAACTTTAACTTATTTGGTTTATGTTATGTAACAGACTACACGCAATTTCAGTTTATTTTAAGTGATGGACAAAATTTAAAGATAGTAACCCATATAAGCAAAAAATTGGGTTGCCAATGGAAGAAAAAATTTAAAAAGTGTGTTTTTTAATAAGTATTCGATACTACGAGTACTTTGCAAAGTATCGAGTAAAATCACCAAATAAGGTATCGAGTATTAAAGTACTCATTTTTATACCCTCAGTATCGATACTTACTCAATATCGATAGTATCGTTCGAACCCTAGACGTAGCACTTGTTTTAACCGATAATATCGATGTCGTCGGCATACGCCAGAACCATTTACCAACAGAAAATTTTATTACACATATATATGAGGTACATATGTATGTATAACAGTGACCCACACTCAAAATCACACAGTGATATTATTACAGTATTCGCAATGTTTTTTCATTCTATATTTTTTTCATTACTTTTTTATAAAAGTATAGCTCAATCTGTAACAAAAGCCATATAAACCTAAATTGTAAAATTTTTGCAAAAATTAGAAAACAATCAAAAAAGTTTCTTAAAAATTGCGAACTTTTTAATAAGAATTTCTATAAAAAAATTTGGTATGCAGATTTTGGGTCTATTAAATCAGTCACTGATGTTGTTTGGCGCAAAAATAAGTAATGAGAAAATGGCTATGCCATACTCGATATCGAAAAAAAAATATCGATGTCGGCAAAAAAAACCAATTACTCGATATATCGATACTGACATCGATATATATATTTGCAGCTCTACGCTGGCGTTGCTCGCGAGCAAAAATTACCCACCTATGCCGTAAAATTTACGTATATTATGGTTCTAGGGCAGCGATGGGCAGAGAGAGCTTTTACTCTGCTTACGAATATACAAAATCTATAGAAAGCTTAAAAGAGCTTTGCCCGCGGGCAAGGCGATGCCCATCACCGTTCTAGGCAGGGTTGCCACTTTGGTAAATTGTTAACAAAATTGGTAGAAAAAATTTGGGTTGGTAAAAAGGTAAATTTTTTCTCATTTTGGTAGATATTTGTTGAACTTTTCGTTACCGATTTATTTTTCGTAGTTATCTTTATATTATAAATTTCTTTGCATACTTTTTATATACTTACATACGTATAAATGTATATCGATATAAGGCGAACATATCGTGCTCCATTCAAAACTCATTTTACTGGAATCCCGGGGAGCTTTTGATTGCCTAAATATTTTAAATGATTATTTAAATACATATAAAAAAAAATTACAGGTATGTAATGACGCATTATAATTGTTCACAAAAAAAATTTAATCTACGTCATTTTTTATCAATAGAAATTGTTAAATAAAAAACACAAAAGACTGGTGGCAAAAAATTTAAAAAGAAAATCAACGGGAACCACATTGTGAGCTATACTCAAGTATTATTTGCTTTAAAACTCGGTATCTTAAATTGTTCTAAAAATTCAGAGTAAAAAATTCGAAATTTGGACGAGAATTTTTTGAATTTTTCTAAATGCTGTATATAGTTTGAATCCTTAATTTTTGTGAATTTAGTTAAAACAACAAAAAATTTTTACTTGAAAAACATTGCGAATAATAAAAAAAATCACCAGGTGCTTTTTTGAGTCATTGTATTTGTCAGCCTTGAAATCCAACGGAGAATCACTCTTGCCAAAAAGTGCTACGTTGGGCTGAGTAGGCAATTGAGAAGTAAAAAGATCACACTCTATAAGTCACTCATCATGCCTGTGCTGGTGTATGGCGCGGAGGCATGGACAATGAAAGCATCTGATGAGGCGGCTCTTGGAGTTTTCGAGAGAAAGATTCTGCGAAAGATTTACGGACCTTTACGCGTTGGTGATGAGCGAATATCGCAGACGATTTAACGATGAGCTGTATGAGCTTTACAA
>NW_016157178.1:275575-301532 GCF_001687245.7 Rhagoletis zephyria
TAACAGAGGAAGAGGAAGGCCTCCTCTGCGTTGGAAAGACCAGGTGGAGAAGGACTTGGCTTCACTTGGCATTTCCAATTGGCGTCAGTTAGCACAGAAGAGAAATGACTGGCGTGCTGTTTTGGTCTCGGCCAAAATCGCTTAGGCGGTTACAGCGCCAATAAAGAAGAAGAAGTATTTGTCTATAATAACTCGAGTTGAAGTTTTTCAAATTATGAAGTTTCGTTGTTGCCTTTAGTTTCATCACTTCCGCTTTGAAAGAAACTGCGAATATGCTAATAATATGACTCAAATACCGTATAATTAGCTAAATAAAAATTTCCTTAAAAGCAATTTTAATTCTTATTGAAATGACTAAAAAAATAACAAAAGTGTAGTTTTAATTGAAAAAAAGAAAAAAATAAAGCTATAGTTTTTATTAAAATAACTATAAAAAAATTTATTGGTAGATATTTTTTAGATTTGGTAGATTTTGCTCAAGTGCATGGTAAATATTTTTTTTTCGTCAGTGGCAACCCTGGTTCTAGGGTTAATCAACATTTCTAGCACTCTCTATTAAGTCAAAATTTCTCACGCATAATTGTTTCAAAGCTGAGCAAATGGTTTTAAACAAGGCGAATTCATATAAGGTGGTAGCAAGAGAATATAACTAAAAATCCCGTGTATTTTGTTATTGCGTTTTAATAATAGGAGATCATTTTCGTCATTTCGGTTTGTTGACATCCTAGAGCAGACATGGGCACATTTGCCCGTATGGGCAAGCGAGCCCATTTCACGGGCTAGATCAGGGGAAAATCATGGGCAAACATGAAGGGGCAACGAATCTTACTAATACACGTATACCAATGAGAGCCACTGCACACGAATTCTGGAGTAAAAACCCTGCAAAGAGTGGGACTAGGTTAAGTACTAGTACAGGACCACGCTATCTTGTAACCAACACAAGTAACCAGAATGGTCCAAATACTTGGAAAAAATATGGTTACATTAACATTGCAATGTCATTGGACCTGACCACCTCTGGTCCAACGCTGCATAACATGGGACCACTTCTGGTCCACCACTGCATAACATGGGACCACCTAGACAACTACTCCTTTTGGACCTGCACATTCGGCAACCGAATCATATTGACGATCGGCCTCGAAGAGGTGGTGTTCAACACATATATCAGTTTTTTATGTTTGAAGTGGTCCAGGTCAGCATAACAAGTTACTAGTATGCAACCTGGTCCTCTTGCTCATACTTTATAACTACGACTTTGAAGTTTACCAAATTGATTTTGATGCTTCTGAACGTTTTAATAGATTGAAACTCGTTACTCGGGTGTTTTCGGGGTCGCTGATTACGAATCCGATGTTAGTTTTCCAAAATTCAAAATGGCGGATCTAATATGGAGGATGACTTTTTTAAAAATTGATCGGAATCGCTTGAAACTCGTTACCCGAGAGTTTTTGGTGTCGCTCATTACGAACCCGATGTTCGTTTTTAAAAATTCAGAATGGCGGATCCAATATGGCGGAAAAAATTTAAAATTTGTTCGGATTCATGTGAAACTCAAAAATGTCGTTGACACCGAAAACGAGGTCAGTGATTACGAATCCGATGTTCGAAAACGCCCGAGTAACGAGTTTCAAGCGAAATTGATCAATTTCAGAATAGTTTGTCAGGTTTAATTTTTGTGTACTTTTTTTTGTGAAAGTACCTTACTTTGAAGTGAAATTGTGAAAAAACTAATGCAGCTAGAAAGCATTGGAAAGAGTGGCCCGTTTACTATAAGAGTCGATGAAAAAGTGAAAACCGATTTTTTCTGACCGTAGGTCCCTTTTAACTTTACGTGTCACATATACATTGCAAATCTACTAAATATATATCTAGCCGTTACGACACTCTTGTGAATACCCTAAGTAATACATTGGGGGTATTCACGATCTGATGCATACTGTCTAGCATGGTGCATAGATAGCATAAATTGCATGATTGTTGTTGTTTCATGTGTTCAAACCAGGGTTGTTGCGAATATTATTCCGAAATAAAAGTCCTTTCCGGATAATAAACAAACCGCCTGTCCAAATTAAACAAATTTGTTATCATATGAAAGAGGAATGAGATAGCTTATAAACAGAAATAACGAACGATTTTAATTTATATTTTTTTTATAATTTAACACTAAAGAAATGCATACACCTGACACAAGGTTTATTCTGTGCTACTTGATTAACATTTTTTATTGAAATATTTTTAAATATGTGGCTTTCCTCGTTTAGACATTTCAGTTATAAAGATATTAAAGTCCTCTTTAATTTGGTACCAAACTTGTTTATTTTGGATAAGCGGTTTGTTTATTATCCGGAAAGGACTTTTACTTCGGAATAATATTCGCAACAACCCTGGTTCAAACAACAACAAAATTAGCCAAGCATGCTATTTATGCTATCTATGCACCATGCTAGATAGTATCCACTGGATCGTGAATACCCCTATTAATTCAGCATGTGAACAGAGAATGAATACGATATCTTCGAAGGAAGCGTGCGGTATGCGTTATCATTATGTACGAAAATTCTGAAGAGATATCACTAATATGCAGTGGGCGCACGAATGATTCCAGAGGAATAGGTAGAACTTAATTTAAACAAATAAAATAAATATAAAATATTAATTTATATTAAAAATGGTGAAAGCAATAAGATAGCAATTAAGTATTTGATAACGTAAAGAACGAGCACCTGTTTTGGCTAAACTACAGTTCATTATTTCTAATTCTCTTAGTTGTTTATAGCCCCGTTGGTTGGTTGTTTATTTCGTGACACAAAACCAAATACTTGAATAACACTTTTAGGCCCGTTTTCACCATCTCTGGTTAACACTAATCTCCAGTTAAACATCGTTACCGACGTTATCGACACAATGTTATATGCATGGAGTCAGAAACGTCGGTAACAATGTTTAACTGGGGATTAGTGTTAACCAGAGATGGTGAAAACTGCACTTAAATGAATAAAAACATACACATATTTATAAAGCTACATTTCGGTAAATTGATTCATAAGATGAGTATCTACATATGTTTGTATATATGTAAGATGTTAAATATATTTTGAAGCTCAAAACTTATAAATAGTTTACGTTTATGCGTATCTCACAACAATTGTTAAATACATGTTAAAAGTAAAATACAAAAAGTGTAAAACGAAAACGAAAAAAATAAAGACACACAGTACATTTTGATGAAAATGAAATTAGCTAGACGAAAAGCAGCAGTTTCAAACACATTTCACTCAGTAAAGCGTATACTATATATGTATGTACATATGCATATACATTAATATATATATATTTATCCCAACTATTATAAATAACTATTAATATAATGAGGGCCAATTTTTTTGACTATGCGCGTATAGCATAGGGGAACTCTACGTGTAATTCTTAGTGAATTTGCCGAAGAAACTATGGTTTTAAAATCAATTTCACTTTTCCACCCTCTGCTGGAAGTTTAAAGAAAAAGATAAGTGTAGAAATGGATCCTCATACCAAAGAACCCCTTATAACAGGGTTTTATACAAAATGTAAGCATTTCTTTACGAAATTACTGCAGATTTCTTAGTGTCTATCTTCGCAATTCGACAAACTCCACATTGATATTAGACCCATCGTTTCTTTGGAAAATTTGCTTAAAATTACACGTAGAATCCCTCTGAGCTATATGCGCTTAGTCGAAAAAATCTCCCATACAAATTGACCCGCCCTAATATGTATGAACGTTTTTTATTGGCTATTGACCACTGGATGCACTTACTAATTGTTAAATAGTTTACTGAAAAAAAAATAAAAAAAATTACAACTTTATTATAATGCAAATGAACCAAAATATTTTCTGATACTGATGTGTGGTCAAGTGCCTGGGTGAATCGATTGCCATGAGGCTATGCAACATTTTTACACAATAACTTTTTCAAGAAATTAATTGAGAGTCAGCAAAAACTAGCCCAACAGCCAGAGCACAATAGCTGCATGGTTCAGTTAATTTTGTTTATCAATTCCAAAAACTAAAAACCATCATGCGCGTAGTAAAACTTGGTATATTTCTGTTAGAAATTCAAATAAGAGTCGACAAGAAGTCCATTGCCGAAATGTGTTGAAAATGGGATGCTTGACCTCAAACTTTTACTTAGCAGTTTTTTCGTGAACCCTTTTATTATTTTCAACTAGCTATTATTTTTTAAAATTGCNACAAATAAGAGTCGACAAGAAGTCCACTGCCGAAATGTGTTGAAAATGGGATGCTTGACCTCAAACTTTTACTTAGCAGTTTTTTCGTGAACCCTTCGTGTTCGTGAACCCTTTTATTATTTTCAACTAGCTATTATTTTTTAAAATTGCTACTTTCTCTGCACTTTGCATTACAAATTTAAGATAACCAAATACAAATTCGAAAATCGGGCTAGGCAAACCTCTTCTACATTTTATTAGCTTTCACTAGTAATCAAATCGGTTGAAAAATTAAGGCTCTGGACTATTTTAAACAGTGTCTAAGTGGTGCCATTGTAGTTTTGACGTCAGTTTTATATCGCAAGTAGTACGCACCTTTGATAAAGTAATTCAAGTAATTTTTTCTTGTATATAAATTTTCTATTGTACATTTCGTTACCGCAATTCACAAAGGCCCTAACCAACACATTTTTGCGAAACTTCGTTTTTTGGTAGGATGTATTAAAATCCAGCTTCAATAAAAATTTTAAAATGTTAGTACCAAAAATAATGTAGTTACATGGAACTTTTGTAAAAGATCTACTTGTTTTTGATACTCGTTCCATAATGTTTTTTACTTATCCTGTAAAATTAAAAATTTGTTTGTTAGGGCCTTTGTGAGTTAAGGTAACGATATATCGGAAGTATATTACAAAAACAGTAAACATGTTAATAGTGACCTTTAATACTTCACTGCACTAGTTTTGCTAAAATTCGGACACAAAGGCTTTTATGGACCCGCCATTTCAAATTTCGAAAGTATGTATTTGGTAAAATTTAAATGCAACAACCAAAAACATGGATACGATACACAAGGCGTCGTTAAAATTGTATCACTTTTCGACTTTTGACAAGTTTTTCTGAAAATTGGCCACTGTGTGGTGGTGAATATACAATTATACACTCCTAGCCATATAGAAATGGTAAAACTTCACACACAAATGTGTTACAATCCGCGATCGCTGAAACCGAATCAGCAAAAAAGATCTTAGGAACGAACCTTGGCATCTTTTTAACAACAACAAATAAAAATCAAGGTTCCTTTCAAGGCATATGAAACAGGTAGTATCATTGGAGCAAAAACAACACTTAGGTGTATTTTGTTGTTGCTTCTGGTATCTAAAGTCTCTTTTCCTTTGTAAATTTGTTTCATTTCAGAAGTATCAATACATCCTTTGCAGGGCCCAATGATTAGCGTTTATGCTCCTGAGTTAGGGAAACGTCCCAAAGCCTGGGTTTCAATCGTTTTTTTTTCGAATATTCACATGCAAATACATTTTGCATTAAGAATTTTTGTAAAAGAAAAAATTAACAATATTTTTGGTAGTTTAGAGACCTGTTAAATATGCCTTGGTTTCATTGTCGTTCCAAAAAATATTTTGTTTTGTGAGGCTGTGCTGCTATCGGTATGTTTGTTATTCTTTTAACACTAGGGTGACATTTTATTCATGAAATGCCAAACATACAGGAACGAATCGTTGTCGCCACGATAAAACCTACTAACTCCACTGTTCGGTAAAAATAACTTCCTGATACTGAGGGAAAACGTAAATACTTTACTACGGAAGAAATTTGAATAGTGACTCCCTTGAGGTCAGGGAGAATAAGGAAATGGATTTTCTCCTTCTAGTGAAGAACACAACACTAGTTTTGATTGGGTAAGAGAACAGCCCATCCTCACTACACCATGTGTCAAACATAAGTATTCAGTGTTATTTGCGTTTCCTGCAAACAACTTACAGAGAATGGCCTGTAATGAGCCAGGTCACATCATTTGCATAGGCCTGGGCGTAGATGTTAGAGCCGTTAAGTTAGACCAGCAGGGAATCAGTCATGAGCTCGGCACGTGACATCTTGACCCCCTTCTGCCTGAATCCTAATGACCAACCAGATTTTGCCGAACCATCTAACAAGATTTCCCCGCCTGATAGGCATGTTTATGCAAAGCCAGGGGATGTGATGCAAATTGTTTACAACGAAGATTGAGTTATTGTAAAAACTGCTACCTCCAATTGCTATATTTTGATAGGAAATAAAGCCTGCCAACTTCTTTTTTCATTGATAACTTAAAACTGTAGCGAAAAATATATTTTTATAAGGTCAATAAATATAGTATACAAAGGGTAACAAAATGGTTTTATTTTTATCTTTAAGGTAGTGCGTAGTCATTGCTTAAGGAGATCTTTTTCTCTACTGTAAAGCTTAACTAAAAGGAGTTAGCTTCTTTTACCACGGCGGCGACGAAATTAATTCTGTAATCGAAGACCGCGCACCTTTTGTTTCAAACCCGGAAAACAAATTGAGAAAACGACGAGAAATGTGTTACGTGGAAATGTGTTATCTTTGAATATCATTTTACAGAAGAACTGATTTAATTATATTTTTCTTAAACTTTCAAAAAGTTCTACTATTAGCAAGAAATGGTATTTTTCGAAAGCGAGACGCATTTGTAACGTATGCATATATGCACATTATTAATGTGCGCACAAATGTTTACATATTTGTTTATTCACTACAAAGTACATTAGGAACATATATCAGATGCAAGTTAGAAGCATACTCGTACGATTAGACGACAGGGTAGACTTCAATGAAAACACCATAAACACAAGCAAAGCAGATTACAATTAGAAATACTTTCAACACTTAAATACATACATTAATAAATATACATATTTGCTTTTAAAATAATAATAAAGAATAGTAATTAAGTGTTGGTATTTTGTGGGTGCCTGAATGTTTTGTGTATATAACTCAGGTATAGTTTATAGATATGCCATCACCTTGTATTAATGAGGAATATGTTACAATTATATATGTATATGTACATTAGTCTACTTTCTGGAATACAATTTGGAGACGTTTTGCGAAAACGATTTGGTATTTTTGCAACCATTTTGCGTATCTTTTCATTCGATACATACCCGTTATTTACGTATTTGAAATCAAGTTTGTTTTTTTATGAGCTAAAATTTTAGTTATACAGAAATTTACTAAGATATATGTATATGTGGATTAGATCTGTTGCCATTTCTACTACAAATTTCGGTTTGACATTAAGATACGTATATACACATGTACCTAACTATAATTCGGATATGTCTGCGCTGTTGCGTTAATTTAAATTGAGAAGAGAAACGTAAGACCAAGAAATGTAAGGACGTTTGGCCTTTACACTTTATTTGATTAAAATTTAATTAAACCGTTATGCAAATTTTTCATTATAGATACACAGATTACAATACATTCAAGTTTGTCGCTTAAGTCTTTCGATTCTCCTCTGCATTGAGAAAACGCATATACTAGGGATGTTATGAAATCAACTGAAGTCACTTATTTTTTACAAATTGTATAATCTAATATAGGAATATAAAAAATTACTTATTAAATAGAACATTGAACCAGTGTTATACCTACATATCTGTGTTCGTATGGAACAGTAGTTTATGTCGAAAGGCTGGCTTTAGTATAATGCGGCATTCGCAGCATATGATTGCGAATGACTCACTGGCGCCGCGCCGTTGAATAACTTTTGGGAAATAAACGTGCAGAAATAGTTCCGATACTAGAAAGTCAATATTCTTATTAAGTCTCATCGAAAAATTCCTTGTCGATTGAAGAATAAAGGGAATGCCGCATTATACTAAAGCCAGCTTCCCGACATAAGCTACTATTCCATACGAACACAGATATATAATGTTTTAATCAGGGACCCAACCGGTTATGACTTTTATAATAAAAGTTTCGTGAAAAAACTTATTTTGTGACTTTTATTTTTTTTAGAAAAAAAATTACTGATACAATTTGACTTTTATTTTTTCAGTCAAACAATAACGGTTAAAATGTGACTTTTATTTTATCCGGCAAAAATAAAAGGCTTAGCTTAATAACAAAAAAGCCTTAATTCCAAATAAAGTAAAGTTAGTACCAATCGATTCGTCTTGATTTCTAGATTTCAAAAATATATAATTTGTTGAAACTGGAGTTCTAACTAAGCAGACGAGACCAAAACTAGCTGCCGTTTGATTCCCGGGATAGCAACATATTAAATGCCAATTCTTAATGAAAATCCGTGGAGTATTTCTTTGAATGTTTTCTATATAATTAAATATAATCTGGAATTGATTTATTAATTTTAGTTTTAGAGAAGTCCGCACTATGCTGGTTATTTAAAATCATTTACAACAGATGGGCAGTGTTGCCAGATTTTGGGAGAGCCTATTCCATTTTTGTCCATGCAATTCTATATATTTTCCCCGTTTTTCATTTTAGGTTTTCCCGTTGTTTCCCCTTTTTATATAACCCAGTTTTTAAAAATGGGAAATCAATTATTCTCCTTGTTTTATTTTTTATACGATCAATAACCGTATAACTCAGTAACAATAACAATTCAATTCACATGTAATATTCTTAATATAAAAATATTACTTTAAAATATATATTGCATCTACTTATGCGTTATTTGTACATATCATTCGTGTGCAATTGTGGTGCAGTTCTTGAATCACTGAACACTGTTTTCAACAGCACTGGTAAGTGATCAAATGCAATATTGTGCTCCGCCGCAACCGCACATAGCTTTATCTCTGCATTTTTAGCCTGATGTGCTACCGAAACGTTAGTGAACTGCGAAATTTTCAGTTGGCGATTAGTTATCATGAATTGACTTATATTTTAGCACATGATTTTGAAGTTTTGCATGTTTTTGCAATTAAGATTTCTTAGGAAGAAGGCTCACTGCACATATTGTGCAAAATGCTTGAGTTTGTTTGGAGGTGGATGCTGACGGACGAGATTCTTCGCGTAACTAAACTCTAAATTCCATACAGCTTTCCGGTTTTGCGTAGGTATAAACAGGGTAGTAATAAAATTTAAGCATTGTCTGAAAACATCCCAAAGTTTTTTTAAGGTTAAATTTTTCCTAAACATATACAGTCCCTGGTCATATTATTATACTTAGCTGATGGATTACTCTTTCGCCATTTTAGCAACAGTATGCTTTCACTATTTTACACTTTTAATTAAAAAACAAATAAGGAAATATATTATTAGTGTATAATATATCTTATAAATGAGATAATTTTTTTGATGATTTTACTTTGGCGAAGCTTTAACGAAATTTTTTTACTGATTCTGGTACTGAAATTTTTAGTACACTGAGGGAAAGTAGTAGTAAAATCAAATAAAAAACGTATTTAAATCAAATGAAAACGTATTCAAAAGTAGAGTATAACGACCATTATTTAAATCAAATACGTCCATATTAAAATGACCGCGTTCGTTCTGAAAAAGCATCCGTGAAATGAATAATCAAGATAAAAAAAATAAAATATTTAATTTGTATGTTGCCTGCAATGGAACTTGAACCCTGACCATCAGGAATCTGGAAATTGACAAATTATGGCAAGCATCTTTGCGCACTTGGATACAGCCAGACATACAAATGTACTTTCGAATGTTGAGCTTGAATCAACACCACAGCTCGCGATTAGTGTATTTGAACAAATAAACATAGGTGTGTATGTGTATGTATGTGTATAAACTGTATGTGTGTATGTGTCAACACAATTCTCTCTCTCTCTCCCCTGCAGCGGAAAGTACTAGTACAGAACTAGTGAATTCACCAGTTTTCGGGAGTCGAATACCGGTACCTCGCAAATCTACCACATATGCTTTCTATTGTCGCATTTAACATGGAGTTGTCCTAGGGGGTGACAATTGACTCCCGCTGCGTAACTTGTTGTCTGTAAAAGTACCAGTTTTTTTTCGTTGTGCACTTCACAGATACTTTTCCATAATTAAAAAAAAAAACGAAAATAAAAATTTTTAATTATATGTACCGCATGCATAGTGAGATTTGAACTTGGACACTTTCGGCCGCAACTAATTGTAGCCAGCATCTTTGCGCACTCAGCTACAGGCACAACATGTAAGTGTGCTTTCAAATGTTCGCTTTGAATCAAGCCAGGCGACGATTTGTTCAAATTAAAATTTGTTTTTGCTACTCTCTTTGCTCTTTATTTTCCTGTGATCGAACGTACAAAAGCTGCAGCGTGGCGTTGTTTGAAATTTTATTATTGGCTGAACTGATTCTTGATGATAATTTTAACAAAATTGTCATTTAAACTCGGTATATCTCAGTCGTTGGTGTATCGATCGATTTGAAATTTTCATGCAGTAAACTACAAACTATTCCAAAGAATTTAAGTTTAACATCACTTCTTAATACTCAGTACGAATAAAACTACAGGTTTATAACTTTTTTATGAGAATTAAGAGGGTGTTTGTTTTCTATTGCAAAAGTTATGTTATAAAGTTTGAAATAAAATTTTTCTTTTAATACAGTATTATAGATGACTATATAAGGAAGTTTTTGCGAAAGTTTTAGATTTAAACATCAATAACAATATTATTATGACTCGCACGGTTAGCACGGTTATAAAAGGCTTTATAACACGGAAAAGTAAAAAAAAGTCCCTTTGTATTAGTGATGCATATGTAAAAAAACTTGATCTTTTCATTGAGATAACTAAAAACAATATTAAAAATGACCATAATTCAGAAAAATTACAAATAAATTTTCGTTCAGAATTTTCACCATGAAAATGGGAAAATTTTGGAAAACGCATAGTACCGTCGTATAGCCCGTACAAAAATCTATACAAATCATAGTTTTCGAATTATTTTTCCCATTTTCTTTCTGCTTCCCAGCTAGTCGCAAAGTAGCTTGTTTTGCACCGCTGGTCGCTGGGATATTTGACGTAAATTTCCCCATTTATATCAACATATTTGAAAAGAAACCAAAAAAATTTAAAAATTAAGATTAAATGCACTGTCAAAATGGGAAGACACTAAATTCGGTCATACCAACATCCTGACCAACTACCCCCACACATTCAGGTCCCCAGACTATACAACACCACCGATGGTGCTCGAGAATAAGTTCTCCACACGTATCCCTTCGAGGAAGGACTGGGAGGACGACTCGGTCTGGGGCCTCCAAAGTAACTCAACAGCCATATACACGGACCGACGAAATCTAAGAGTAGGGAGTGGGATACACTCAAAGGACCTCTCACTAGATATCTGCTTTAGGCTACCAGACCACTGCAGTGTCTTCCAAGCGGAACTCGCGGCCATAAAGGAGGCTGCACTCTGGCTCATCGATTCTTCTCTTAATCTACCTTCAGTAACCATATACTCCGATAGCCAAGCAGCTAATAAGTCGCTGGATTCCTGCAAGACATCATCTACAACTGCTTTAGAATGTAGGAGAGTCCTTAACGATCTAGCTTCAAAATCTACTACTCACATCGTATGGGTGCCGTGCCACAGGGACTTTCAGGGTAACTGTGCAGGGGACAAGCTTGCGCGGAAAGGAACCACCCTGTCGGGCGTCAACTCCTCCCATGCAGCGGGCATACCCCTATCTACCTGTAAGACACGGTTCTGGACATACTACGTGGAGAGCGCAAACAAAAGATGGTCGGAAGAACCCACGTGTGGGACGACTCGACAAATCTGGCCCAACTACGACAAGAAGAGATCCGACGCACTCATTCAGCTAGAACGGCCTGTACTAAGGCTGGTGACCGGTATAATTACGGGCCACTGCTTAATGGGAAGGCATGCTAGCAGAATGGGTTTGCCGGCTAATGATTTCTGCCGTGGTTGCAGCGACGAGGACGAAATCGAGAGTGTGGAACACTATCTCTGTCATTGCCCCGCACTCATGTGGGCGAGAAGACGCTCATTTCACCACCACCACCTTTTTTGATTGTCTTGCGGATCTTAGTGAAGCAGGCATTTACGAATTCTCGCGCTTTATAAACCTAACCAACTGGTTCCACTTCTAGGCGAACGGACGGGTTCGAATTCGAGCTCTCAATTGGTATCACAACGGACCCACTGGGTCTAAGTGTGCCTCTCTCCTTGGATGAAGGCAGCCGCGCCAACCTAACCTAACCTATAATAAGGCGAGATCAGCTATTTCCACAATTTCTTCAAAATCACCTATAGTGTCTGAATGATTTACATTCCTGTTGTTGTCATATATTGAGCCTTGATAACATACTGTTTGATATTGGAACCGTTTTGCAGCAGAAACTATTAGCCTTCATATAACACTTTATTCGAACTATTGAATTAAGGCTTTCCAATCTCATCCTATTTCGAATCTTAGTTTTTGTTGAATTCATTACGGAAAAAACGCGCTCAACAAAAACATGTGAGTGCGGTAAGGATAATAACACTGGATTATAAATTTTAGTTTGGTTTTTGTGTTCCAGACGCCACTATAAAATTTCTATGTACAATTGCTCGGTGATTCCGAAAATCGAGTAAATTTTTTTCCTATTGATACGTTTTTGAGATATTTGCAATTTACCATTATTCAGCTTAAAACAAAAAGTGGTTCCACTTAATCTCGTATATCTTACGAAACAATTTAAATGAAAGCTAATAAAATTCCCCATAAACCATGTATACATAACTTTCCGATAGGACTTATAGTTTCTGACAAATTTATTAATCATTCCAGTTTTTTTTTATTTTTTAATGAAAAAATGAAAAAAATTAAACTTTAAAAGATGAAAAATTTAAAAAATAACAGGTTCTGTGCCAAATTTTTGCAACTGTGCTAAAGCCCCTTCTGTTCCAAAAAAAATCAAGGTACTGCTGAAGAAAATCGATTGATAAATAAAGAAATAATAGTGGGCAAATGAAAATACGCAAAGATTTTTTTGTATGAAATATGAGCTTTAGTTAATTCGGTATACATGGCATATGAGTAATATTCTTCCGTGCTCAATTTTCATACAAATAATTGTGCATTTTTGTCGATTTCCTTCACCAGTAACTTGATTTTTTTTTATAACAAAACAGGCTTTAGTATGAATGGATAAATTTAGCACAGTACCTGTTATTTTTTTAATTTTTCTTCTGTTAAAGTTTAATTTTTTTAATTTTTTCATTAAAAAATAACCAAAAACTGGAATGATTAATTAATTTGTCAGAAACTATAAGTCCTATCGGCAAGTTATGTATACATGGTTTATGGAGAATTTTATTAGCTTTGATTTGCCGCATTTCTTATTAAGATTTTTAAATTGTTTCGTAAGATATACGTGATTAAGTGGAACCACCTTTTGTTTTAAGCTGGATAACGGTAAATTGCAAATATCTGAAAAATGTATCCATAACAAAAAAAAATTAACTCGATTTTCGGAATCACCGACCAATTCTACATACATAGAACTTGAATTGTGGCGTCTGGAGAACAAAAACCAAACTAAAATGTGTGATCCAGTGTAATATGAAGGCTACTTTACTTATGGCGATTTCGTTTCTACAAAAAATGTTGCCTTCTCATCGCCCTCTTCTTAGTGTTTGTGCGTAGAGGGCAAAGAGAAGGTCGCATTTTTCGGTAGAAACGAAATCGGCATTATATTTCCAAACATTATATTGCCTGTTGCGGTTTTCACTCCGTAAGCAATTATCCAAAATTCTTCAGAGTCGGATGGAATGGTTCTGTAAAAAGTTATTCCATGGGAGAGTAAAAAGATTTAAATATTCAGTTTCCGCTGCTTTTCTTTCCTTCAAAGTCAAATTGTGAATTGGCAGGTCCCTGAAACTCGCCCTCTTGTGATTAACACACTTTTCTGGAGACAAAATCAAAGCTTTTTTAAAAGTATTTAATTGACTAGGTAATCGTTTCAAAAGTTATTTGATTAGGGTGATTAAAATTTTTGACAGTATTTTAATATGCTTCTTAAGTCAAGTCCGTGATAAACGCAGTTTATTAGCCGCTTCTATAAAATTATCACGGAAAACTAAGTTTTGTGTTGTTTGTTAATCGCCAATGGCGATTTCCTAAATTTTTACGCGCAAATATCCAAAAAAATCGCCAAATTGGCGCGAAATCACCAAATCTGTACACTCTACTCTGAGCTCTCTATAGCAGTGATGGAAAAGTAGGCACACCAGTGGCATTTTTGGCACTTTCATTCTCAGAGGCACTTTTGGCACAATTCATCCTGTTTTGGCACAGTCATAAAATATAGAAATTTAGCATAAAATGCCAATATATAGGAGAAAATCACATACCACATTATAGATTAAAAAATTACAAAAAGTGAAAATTAAAAGCACTAAAAAGTTAAAATAAGGGCCGTGAGAAATATTTACAAACCGCTGAATTCTAGTATGAATACGCAGTACGAAAAGTAAGTTTTCGCAACAACAAGCTTTCAATTCAGAATTTTTAGAAAGATTTTAAGTTTGCAGTTTTATAGGCCATTAAATAAAAGTGCAAGCTTCTGCAATATCCCGATGATTTTTGATATTTTTTTTCTGATGGTGTCATACATTTTCATTAATTTAAAAAATTTTCGAACACAATTTATATGGGGAAAAATGCGTAAAATCGAAAAATTTTCCATAAAAATTCTGAATTCAAAGCTTGTTGTTCCGAAAACCTGCTGAGTTTTTATAATTTTTGTACAAAGTTTGAAATGCCGGTTTGTGTACATATATTGTGTTTATTAAACTAGTGAGTTAGATTTTTATATAAAATCAGTCAAAAAATAATCAAATAAAAAAATAGGCGAAACTGGTCAAAATGCCTCATTGCCATTATTTCGCATATAGGTACATACATATGAGTGTAAAAATGTCAGAAAAGCTTTATTTCATTGAATTTCCCGCCCGTAGTTGGAATTCTGTGTAATTTTACTATGAATTTATGTATATGTCTAAGGAATCCTTCAAAAGTGATTTACTGTAATAATTTAGTTAATTAATAATTATTATATTACTTCAGTATATTTTAAAAATATTTTTTCTTAAAATATATTGCTCTTAAAACGCCTTAAAAGAAATTTAATTTTGTGGCACTTTCATCTTCTTTTCGGCACTATTTTTGAAGACCATTAGGCACATTTTGAAATTTTGAAATTCCATCCCTGCTCTATACACTACTTTTCATTTGATTTAAATATGTCAAATTCAAATATGCACGTATTAACTGCTTCCATTAGAAATATATTTTTTTTTAATAAGTGTGTATTAACATTGCGAAGTAATACATATGATTTGATGCGTTATTTCCCTCAGTGTAGTATTTTTTTAACTCATTATTTTCACGAGCAACTTTTATTGAAACTTGCAAATTACTCAATAAGTTGGTATTTTTTTTTAATCTTTCACTTTCTTTAACAAATTGTTAATTTATTTTGATCTCTTTAGTAAAATTTTTACACGTATAAATAAACAACACCTTGGATGGACAATAATTATAACTTACTTAATATAAAAGTTTTACCTTAGCACTTACAAGTTATTTTTTCTTTTAACCACCTTTATATTTGTAGTTAATAACTACTTCCTTTAACACCAAAATGCACACTTTTTTATTTTGGTATTTTTTCAAAGCTTAAGTACTTTTTTGCTTACGAATGGTTCGGGCCATCAAAGCAACATCCATATTACTATCGCACCTGAAAGATTTGTCACGAAAATAGTACCTAAGTAGAGTAAATGCGGGTAATGTGGTATAGGCGGCTAATATGGTACACCCGTCTTTCTCCTCAACTATTTGCTGCGTGAAAACGCCGACTATGCAAACAGCTGCTAAATTAGAAAAGAGGAAGGGACAAAAATTTACAGCAGCAACAGCTGTTTAGTTCTCTTTCAGTTGCTGAAAACACGTGGTTGCTCATGTTGGACTTTTTAAGACGGCGGAACATAAACGGATTTTTAAGGCGTAGGGAGAGACTAATAACTAAAATTCCTATTGCAACTGATATACAACCTAGTATATTTTATTCACAAAAGGTAAGTTTTTAACAGCGTGGTCCTTTGAGTACCATAATAATTAAGAAAGACAAATATAAAAAAGAGTCTAATATGGTACACTTGTGACAGGCCAATTTGGTATAGTGTACCATTTTACCCGCCATATGTTAAGTAGGTTAGTATTTGAATTTTGTAGTTGAATCTTACAGTAATCATACCGAAAAAAGGTGAACGAAGGCAATGGAATGTGGAAAATATGCGAAAGGCTATTGCAGCTGGCCTCAAAAACATTCCAAGTCCCACACACAATATTGCAGCGTATGGCTAGAAGCCAAAAGCCATCAGAGGAGCTTCTTTCAACAAAACTCGGCAGGAAACCAGTTTTCAGTAAAGAAATAGAGAGTGAGCTTGTAAAGTATTCTTTGGAGATGGAGTCTCGCTTTTGGGGGCTGACGAGGCTAGATTTGCGGTCCCTTGCATTCCAAATTGCAGTGAAAAACAACATTCCAAATAAATTCAATGTTTTGGCAAAATGTGCAGGAAAAGACTGGTTTAATCGCTTTTGTAAAAGACATCTTGAGATATTGAGCTTGCGTAGACCAACCGGCACTTCTTTCGATCGTGCAAAAGTATTCACGCGTCACAATGTGTCTTCGCTTTTCAACTTGCTGGAAGATGAGTATATTAAACATAATTTTTCAGCAACTCGCATTTGGAATGTTGACGAAACGGGGCTGTCAGTGGTGCAGTCACGGCAACCCAAGGTTATTGCACAAAAAGGAAAAAGGCAAATAGGCGCCATGACCTCCGCAGAACGCGGATCTCTCATAACCGTCATAACGTGTATGAGTGCTGGCGGATCCTTTGTGCCTCCATATTTTATTTTCCCAAGGAAGAATAGTCATCCGCTTCTTATGAAGGATGCACCACCAGGAGCGAAATTCTCATGCCATCTGTCTGGATGGGTGCAAATACCAATTTTCACAAATTGGTTCAAACACTTCTTGGAGTTCACAAAGCGAACTAAAGAATAACCGGCTTTACTAATTTTAGATGGGCATTATAGCCACACGCGAAACATAGAACTAATTGATTTAGCTCGTGAAAATGGTGTTGTTATTTTGTCATTGCCACCACATTTTACACACAAAATGCAGCCATTGGACAAAACATTCATGGGCCCACTTAAAGTATATTATAGTGACGAAGTAAGGCGCTTTACTCGAGAACAAGCACGCAAAGTAACTCTATATGATTTAGTGGGATTGTTCACAAAAGCATATTCGCGAGTTCAAACCGGTCAAATAGCTTTAAGTGGATTTAGAAGTACTGGAATTTTTCCTTTCGACAAAAATATTTTTGCAGAAGCAGATTTCATAGCAGGCGAAATAGAAAACGAGCAAACAGAATCCGCTCCCATCCAGGATGTCGATAAAGAAATTCCTATGCGAAATTCCCAAGTTTTACCGTCAATATCGGATGACTCCGTGGCAAGTACAAGCACTGGATTATCGCCATGTATTTTTCCACCGGCTGGGCCTAGTAACTTAGTATCACACAATATTGTAAATGCAGGTAAGCACTTGATCCATTGGATTTATACAACCTTGTCTGCAAATTTCAATTTATCAATAGGTAACATTTCTTCGAACACAGCTGCAAAACATTCTACACCCTGGGAAATCTCTCCGCCACCAAAAATACGGACAATCGTTAGCAATAGAGGAAGGAAGTCTAAGCCAACAGTTATGACCACCTCTCGGTATAAAGCGGAGCTACAAAGTAGCATAGCAAAAATAGCCACACGAAATACCACCAAGAAAACGAAACCAGTCGAGTCTAAGAAAGCATGTCCTTCTAAAAAGGAACGGCGGGAGTCATCTAGCGACTCCGATCAAAGCATAATTTTCGCGGAATCTGATGGGAATGAGGAATTCTCGGATGTCCCTCCCTTAAAAGACACTGAGTGCAATTTCTGTAATAAACGCTGGGGAGATGACGCAGCGGCACAAACATGGACTTCGTGTTTGCAATGTGAAGTGGTCTGGGCTCACGACATATGCATCCCAAAGAGAAGTGCCATATTTCTTTGCTACTCCTGCATATAAAGCTTATAGAGACTTTTTTTGCTAATAAAATAAGTTTTATGTAATATAAGGACTTATGTTATTTTTTAAATTAATTTTAGTTTTTTTGTAAGCCTTAAAGGCTTTTCTGAAATCCATACGAAGCCAGGGAGGCAATATTGTTAATTTCAATTTACGTGCTTAATAAAATTGTTCACATATTTCATTGTTTTTGCATTTAAAGCATTTATAAAGATTTTTTCTAAACCCTTAATATTGTGTTGGTAATATGGTATAGTATACCATATATAACGAACCATGTATACCACATTACCCGCATGTTTTTCAAAGTTCCACTTTTTTACTTTTTTCAGATTTTTCATAATAAATTCTTTATCATACATTGTTATGAATTTTTTGTAGAAAATTCTTATAGCCAGTATTTCAGTGGTGACGTGTATCAAATTTTGAGAGCCTCGGACGTATTCCTTCGTAGTTATGATTCAAAAAGAAATAGGTGTTCCATATTACCCGCACTTACAAAGTTCGAGAATTCCAACAACACCGATTGAACTGGTATACAGTTATTCGTATGGTAATTTCATATTCTAGCAATGCTTTTTGTTATACGAAAAGTGTGTACGAGTATGCTTAACCTTTGCACATATACCTAAGTGAATCACACTTAAGCTAGTTTTTGTGTCGCTTGTTGAATCGCAGAGGCCCAATAAAGACAAGTTATATATTTTTGAAATCTAGAAGTCGAGATAAATCGACTTTACTTTATTTAGACTGAACGCTCTTTCGGTATTTAGCCAAACCTTTTATTTTTGCCGAAAAAAAGTCACATTTTAACCGTTTATAGTGGACTTTTTTTAAAGTTAGGAAAATAAAAGGCAAGATGGATTCTTATAGAGAATATCCTGAGGACCTAAAGAACTTTGAAAAATCTTGCCAACAATATTTTGTCCTTGACTTCTTTATTTTTGAAAAGTGGGACAACGGTTCTTTTGGGTCCCTGGTTTTAATATAATAGCCAAAGATGAACAGATGCATATTATAATGCTCACTCGGAACGCTGGCGGGTGGAGCGCTCTAATATTTGCGAGGCAGGTTTGTTAATTTGTCGTATTTTAGTTTAGTTTTCTATAATTCGAGAGGGGCTCGGTTTTTCTTTATGATACGCCTTTAATTTCACATTTTTAATGTCTCCAAATTCTACAACCAATTCCTTCTAGACTTTTAGCAGAACTTGTTGAACATAGGTAAAGTCAATTCAACAATATCTTGTAGAGGTTCACATTCGCAAAACATTGGCATCATTTGAATGCGAATGTCGATGCAAATATTAAAAGTGATGCGAAAGCGAATGCATATATTCGTAACATCCCTACATATGTACTTATGTGTATGAAATACGTATCTACCCAACGGGACTAAAAGTGAGCTGCTCTCCAAAGGAGCAAGTAGGGAGCAATACGAAAGCAAAGTAAAAAATAAATTTTTAAATTAATTTTTAACAATACCGGCAAGTATTTTTTAAATATTTTATTTTTCGGTAATTTTTTATTAAAATATGGATAACTAGCAGACCTGGCGAACTTCGTCCCGCCTAAAATTTTTATATATTTTATTGAAACTTTTTGGTCCAACATTTTCATTAACAATTCACGTTTGCGATTTTCATTGGCACATTTGTTTGCTAAGATTAAGGTTTGCCGCTTTAAATAACCTAAGGAAAGTGTTATATCCGTTCTTGAAATTCTCCAGTTGTGCGGCATTTCATAGCACGGTTATTCGCAAAGCGAAATAAATNAATACAATTCGGTTTTTACAATAGCTAAAATTTTTCTCCAAGGGTATGCGATTGATTTCGTATATCACCATACCAATTTCCAAAACTCTACCATGCACACTTTCAGAGATATGTAGCATGAGAAATTCGGTTTGTATGGGAAGTGCCACGCCCCCTTTACATATAGATTTTTTTCAAGCCTAAAACCATCCTTGGGACACGTGCGGCAGGTGGCAGTTTCAAAAAAATCGGTTCAGCCGCTCTCGAGCCTTGCGAAAACTAACAAACGGCTTTCTAAATATATATAAGTTGAGATTTACTATATATTATAATTATATTTTGACAGGATCCGTTGTTTCTGATTGGCGCAAAAAAATCTTGCCTAGTGACGAATTCGCCCCTTGATATGGTCGTTACTTAAAACTATTTATATTCGAAATTGCATGAAAATTGGAAAACAGGAATCTATAAGCTTATCCAGACAAAAAGCTACCTACGTACCGAATTTTAAGCAAATCGGACTATAATAAGATTTTTTCGAATAGACCGGTCCCTGGTCCACTTACCCGAAAAAAAGTAAAATTTTTTTAGCCTAAAACATGGTGGTTACTGAAAGCTATTTGTATACAAAATTTCATCAAAATCGGACCAGCCGTTCGCGAGATTACCTGTTACAAAAAAAGGGACTTCTCTTTATATAATTAGTATAGATTCTCCAACAAAAAACGCCAAAAATCAGAGTTCCAAACCTTATGCAAAATTAAAGAAAATTCTGGAAATTTTCATCCAAATATTGCATTTTTTATTTAAACTCTTTAGAAAAAAGTCGAGTACGCATTTTTTTTAGCCCATTAAATTTTAGTATAACAAGTGCAAGTTTGATATAGCTAGGATTTACCATTGATTTTTAGCAATTTTTTTGTTGAAGGTGTCGCTCATTTTCTCCATATAAAATAATGTTCGATAATATTTTAATATGGAAAGCATGTGCGAAACCTTCAACAAAAAATCTAATAAAATTTTGCAGAATTTTCTTTAATTTTGCAAAAGGTTTGGAACTCTGATGTTTGGGGTTTTCGTTGTAGAATTATACATATTTTTATAAAAAATTAGCAAAAAATAAAATATTTATTAAATAGTTGCCCGTATTGTAAAGAATTCGCTGTACCTAAACTTTATTAACTGACTGCAAATATCATTTTGAGAAGTTACATAAAATGTTTTCTTTTGAAACAAAGATAATTTATGTATGTACATATGTACATATGTACAAACATGTAAATATGTATGTATGTATGTACTCATCCGTACCCGTCGGGTACCTACATATTTACGTATTACACAAGTGTNAACATGTAAATATGTATGTATGTATGGACTCATCCGTACCCGTCGGGTACCTACATATTTACGTATTACACAAGTGTGTGTTCCATTGGCAACATTAAAAACAAAGTATTCGTATTCATATGTGGACACCTGAGTTGAATATCAACCTATCTCAGCTGCAGCTTCAAAAACGCCCTATCTCAGTACGTTTTCAATACATTTTCGGCAGAGATAGGGCGTTTTCGAACCAAATTGTGAGTTACGGCGTTGTTCAATAAAATTCTGAAATATGGTGTTCTTAAAAAAATTCTGAAGTAGGGCGTGAGATAGGGCCTTTTCGAAATGGCTGCCGAAATAGGTCGATCTTCCACTAAGGTGTCGATATGTAAGTAGTGAAAATTTCATTGGCGGCAGAAATTGTTCTTAAGAAATCAATATGTATTTCATACATGTAAGTAAGTAAAGTGTATTGATGAAATGTGCATTCTGTCTGTTTTATTTATGGCGAGATTCGAGTATTCAATTGCTCGTTTGTTGGAAAAACGTCAAAAGTCAAAAATGTTTAAAAGTTTTTAGTCTGGTTATTCCCATGAACAAAAATAAATAAAAAGTTACTAGTGTAATAGTGGAATTTAATTTACTTCTTAAGGCTGATTGTTTTCAGTTATTTATTAAATGCCTTGTTGAAGTCTGCACAAAGTTATGAACAAGTGGAAAATAAGAGAATGTCTGACGGCCATTTCGGCATACTTAGCACAAAAACAATATTTAACAGTTGACAGCCTCGACTTTTTTCTTTCGCCGATACAAAATCGACAAAGAAGTGAGTACGGGGCAATAATAAAAATAATAAAAATTGAGATAAGGGAAATATTGATATAGGCTGTTTCAAAGTAAATTATAATTCCAATGGTCTCTCCGACTTTTTTTTTTTGTTTTTGACATCTTGGCTTTTTTACATTTTCTTCGGCACTTCTTAAAGTTTAAATTAAAATCATATCACTTTGTGTACTACGTTAAGCACATAATAAAGTATACGCAATTAACATTTATTAAATGATTAAAATAAATTCACAGATATTTCAAACTTTAAATTTGATTACGGACAGAATTTATATAAAATCCCACACATATATACATACGTATGTTACACGAGTAGAATTTCAGTAAGTTAATTTTCAGAGAGAGCCACTTTGAAAATTGCAATATTTAAGTTGTTTTATCGAAAGTTCTTTAAGAATATTATACTCAGAAATTTAAGCAAATCGTATCTGAATGTTTATGTAAATATGTACATGCATACATATGTACCAAATATGCGTAAAGTATGCGTAAGTATAAATGTGTAAATCTCTGACTTATTGAATATTGCGAATAGGAGTGCATTATTTCTAGTGTTTTCCAACTTTTAAGACTGAAAGCCAAAACGTCGTAATTTATCTTAGAGCCAGATATGTTTTTACTTTAGGTTGTGCCATTTGAAATCTCATATGATAGGTTAATTTTATTTAATATTGACAATACTGATTTTCGTAGTCTATTATTTTGTTAACGTTATTTAAACGATCAACGAAGAAAACAATTCGTCAACGTTGTAACAGTGTTGCACCGGTTAGCTCATATACTGGAAATTTGCACAGGTACTAGTTAAAAGCGTTGTTAAAAATATTTTTTTAATTTCCATCGGTTCCTTAAAAATTCCTAAAAAAAATTGGGATTTCTCTTGTTGTAAAAACTCAGCTAAATAAAAGAAACGTTTGCACACTGCCAGGGCTATATTGGGAGTTTATTCGACAAAAAAGAGCCTGCGCGTATTTTACTATTAATTTATCAAATCAAAACCATACATCGGTTGATGTATAGAAGAAGGTACATCATTATATCAGAAATTTCTGATCACCTGGATTGTTTTTGCCGCACTAATTCGAAGAATCTGAGATAGCCAAGAAATACTACAAACTCTCTCAAGAGAGAACGAGGGAGAGGGCTACTTCACTAGCAAGTACTGAAAAGAATCAAGGAATTGGTTGATTTGCACATTGGTATTAAACAAATAACAGAAGTTGAGCATTTATCATTTCGCTAGTGGATTTTCCTCAACACAATATTATATGTAATCTTAGCTGGATTGAAAGTAGATTAATGTTTTTAATAGTTTAGCAATATACTGATTTATCGATAAGTTCGTCTTTGATGTAATTCAAGAAGGGCCCTGCAAGTAAATGCGCTAACCATGAACATGAAAATTTACAGCTTTTGAATCTAAAGATAAATATTAAAAATTATTGACTATTGTGACAAGAAATAAGCAAGAACTAACTTTATTTTTATAAAAACCATAGGCCAATATATTAATTAAATTTTTTTAAAAGGTCTTTGCATAACTAAAGTTTTACAAAAGTTTATGACAAAAAGTTTACTTTTTTCAACTTCTTAAAAATGATTAGCTGTCTCAGTTGAAGAATCAAAAAGGCTTTTAAGTTTGAAAACATTATGTCAACAACTCCAAAACGTACAACCGCGTATACTTGTATGTATATAGTATAAATGTATATATGTACACTTTTTTACATTAACTGTAATCATACTTGATTTTCTATAAAAGAAGAGTTGTGACAAAAAATGCGTAGAAGCGCGTACATATACATATATAATGTTATATATACTGTTTACAGATATTAAGAGATTGGTGAGATAGTAGTGTTGTCGCAAACAAAAATCGCAAACAAATCCAAAAACGTATTATACAACTTGAAAAGATAGAAATTATTACCTTTCACACTGTCGCAAGGTCCATGAAGCAATTATCCACAAGGATACCATGAAAACGAGTAGCACCGTTCCAGGACATATTGTCATTAAGGTTTTCAAAACAAATCTGAAAGATAGATTTAGAAACAAATCTGAAAGACACATTTTATGAATATATAAACATAAGAATCTATGTAGAAGAAAACGCCACAATACTTTTCCAGGCGGAAAATCGGTTTGTCCTTCACTGACTAGAACAATTCAACTACATGGACGCCGAGTTTTCCATTAGTGTACAATATGATTTTTTCGCTGCCCGCCCATTTTCAGGCATATTAAGTGTTAAAAATAAGATCTGCATCAAAAAATCATTTTCCATAATCGAAAAAAGTCATGCTAGATTGAATTTAAGAAGGTAAAAGATAGTCTGAAAACAATCCAATTAATTATCGTTCTGTTACTCCGCAACTGACAATTTAAGGCGATTAGTGTAAAGTAGTGAACGCGCCTGACGTTAAAACGCCCAAAATTGAATTTCAAAACCCTAAAAAATATTCTTAATATTAGTCACAGTTATAAGCGATCCGAGTGCCATATTTCATCAAAACCCGTCCAACCGTTTCTGAGTGAAGAGAGGTCTCGAATAGTCCAGGTTTTTAATTTCATTAAATTTCAGATAAAAAAGTTCATCATTAAAAAAATAACTTTAACTTTATCGCACATCTATGTACAGACAAAGATCATTAATTTGACTTCACATTTTGGAAATTCGGAGGAACGGTGCAAATCTGATTACTGTTACAAAAATGCCTTCACGTATAATCTACATATCTATGGTGATAAGCAATAATCCCCTAAGTCGATTTAAGAAAGAATTTAGTTATATATGCTATCGTATTCTGCAACTACTATTCCATATATATGTGAATCTCAATCTCGCCAGCTAGGCTATTTAAAAAGTTATAGACGAACATATTTTGGTTTCCCCATAAGGTTAACATTACAATCCTAATGTTTAAAACGTTTTTTCTCGAATTCAGGTTTTTCGACTTAGGCGGTTATTGCCTATGACCACAGATATATGCTTATTTAGATCGATATGACTTTTCGAAAAGGTAGCCAGCCTAACCAAAGATACTAGAGTGCCAGTTACTGTCGAAATTCGACAGTTTTTCTAGTTTTAGAACCTTGCAGAGGTTTTCTAACTTAACACGTAGCAAAACTTATACGATACAAATTAACTAACCGGAAAATCTGCTAAAACGTAACTAAAGTTTTTTTTTATCTGAGAAGGTCTTTGGAGGACTTCGGCAGGACTTCGAATTGACCCGATACATTCAAGTTTATCGATAAATTTCAATGATTTGATACATATCGAAAGTTCGATGAATTTCAAGAACACTAAAATTCGATAACTCAACAAAATTCGTTAACTCGACCAATTTCGATAACTGTGAAATTCGATGGCTCGATAAATTTCGATAACTCAAAAATGTAAAAACTTTGGATGCCTTTATAAATTTTTACTTTTGACATCTCCACATTTTTCGAAAACTATCTAAACATTTTGATAACTCGTTACACTTTGTTAAGGCGATTAAATTCGATAAGCAGTGATATGTCGATAAGCTTATATAACCTTAAAATCTCGATAAATCGATATATTTTGAAAATTCCATAAACTTCGATTCGTTGAACCAACCAATTTCAGTAGATCAATAATTATCGATAACTCTGTAAGTTGAAAGAACTCCATGCATTACGACACCTCGATAAATTTCGTTAAGTCTATAAATAATGATAATTCAATAAATATCGATAACTTGATACATTTCTTTAACTTGACAAATTTCGTTAATCCCACACGTTTTTATAGCTCGATAACTATCCATAAATTTGGACCAGTAAGTTTCTGTATATATAAATTTCGACAACTCAGTAAACATTGATCAGTTGGAATAATTCGATA